>NW_006160049.1:321711-333923 GCF_000334495.1 Tupaia belangeri chinensis
TTCTTATTAACCCTTTTTGTGTTTTGACACATCTTTGTCTCCAATGATAAGGTACATGCAATCAAGTTGAATAAGTTCTGAGCACACTTCAATTTAAGAAATTCTGGAAAAAAATATTCTTAAGATAAAAATGCATAAAGAAAAGGGGCTAGTCCATATAAATTAGATTAAAAACTAATTGGTTTCTGGAAATTGCCTCCCATGTTTATGGAATTAGGTGATATGCTGTATAGAGCTGCAGCAGCCCTCATGTAAATGTGAAACAAGTTTCTTTCCTGCTTAGTTTGTCATATAAAGTAAAGAATTATCATGAGTAAGTGAGCCACTACTAGTTCAATAAACTATTTTCTGACCAAACCTTGTAACTAATGGAGAACATAAATTTTTTTTAGCAGCTTTATCACTTTTTTTTAACTTAGCTTTTACTAAATTTATTCCATGAGAAAGAAAGAGATTGAGAGAGAGAGGCACCCTAGCAGGGCCTTGATGCCATAGTCCACCCTCAGACTTGGCTAGATTACCTTGCTGGCATGCACATGTATGTGTGGCATACACGGAAGGCCTCTAGATGCAAACCCAGGACCTTCCTCTGTGGGTCCAGAATCATAGAGTATTGAGTTACTGCTGCATTTCTGGCTGGCTCCCAATATATATTAAACAACAACAACAACAAAAAAGCTTGTTTGTATCCAATGTGTTTTACAAAGGTAAAAGAGGACCAGCTGGTGGCTTGGTGGTTGGGGTAGCTCAAACTACATGGCTGAAAGCTCTGTTTGAGTCTGTTAAAGAAAAATTTCAGACAACTTAACTTAGTGGAGTTTAACTGAGAAAAATTAAGCATGATATGAATTGGGTACCCAGAATGACTTGAAGGGAGACTCTGGGAAGCTTCACCATAAGGTATGATTATGTTCTAGAACAAGAAGGTGATGCATAAAAATAGAAGTGAGAGAAATGAACAATAGAAATAATTGGATTGATTACATCTTGAAGTATGTCTGGGTTAATGTACTTTAAAAAGCAGGATGCTTCGACCTGTAGGTGGTGTAGTGGGTAAGGGCGCTGGACTCCCACAGGGCTGACCATGGTTTGAGTCTCAGACCTGGTCACTTTCTTTCTCACTTTCCCTCTTTCTCTCTCTCTGCCCCTCTCTAGTCAAATTAAAATAAATAAATAAAGTCAAATAGAATAATTCTTAAAAAAAAAAAAATGTAGACTGCCTGTGATTAGCTGAAGTCTATCTGCTGTGATTGGCTACAACTTAGCAACTAACCAAGTGAGCAGCCTTCCAAGTGAGGTCATAGTTTACTTAAGGGGGCTGAAGTAGGAATACAGAGGTTTTCTCAAGCTAACATGCAATTTTTAAAGAGGTTTTTGCCGTAGGTTGTATGTGCTTGCCAGGGAGAGAGAGAGAGAGAGAAAGAGACAGAAATGGTGAGAAATTCCTCCAGTAAGGTAACCACTGTGTCATCTGCTGGGCTCCATTATTCTTAGAGTTTTTTTTTTTTTTTTTTTTTTTCTCACCATAAAAGAGAGACAGAGAGACATAAAGACATAAAGTAAGAAAACACCCCACACACACACTCCAGGGGATATGTCCATGTTGCGATCCTTTCTCCTGCATTCTCCTCTCAAGATTTTAACACACATGCACACATACCTGTTGCGAGTTTCAAGCCACCAGGAACAGGACTTGAACCATGGTCAATCATGTGAGAGTCACTATGCCACCTGCTGGTCCCTCAAGCATATATATTTTAACAAGTCCTGGATGTGCAGGTCAAAAAACGCATTGGTTGCATGTGTGTGGTGCCTGAAATCTCAAATAGAAAATGGATTACGGCATGGCACATGGGGAGTGCTTTCTCATTTTCCTTCTATCTCTTTCACTTTGTCTTTAGAAAGTGCACATGTCCTTTAGAAAGCTTTAAAATTAATAAAATTAAAAAGAGAAAGAGCTTGTTTATTTAGATAAATTGTTTCAAAAATATGTGTATGTATAGGAGGTAAAATATATGGGATAACGTTTAACTGAGTTTGTTAGGTGCATTTCCATACTGTGTGAGAAACTTGTAGAAAGTCCGGCTTTTACAACAGTCCCCAGTCTAGTTTTCTTCTAAATAGTAACTTATCTCATTATATGTGGTATGCACTCATACCACATATATACACATTTTGAAGATATTAATCCAGGTAAAGAACTAATTTTCGCTTCTTTATACCATTGTTAATTCTTATATAAAACTAAATATTTGAGTTAGAAAGTAAGATATTCAATATTTATAAATCAAATATATGTAGAGGGAACCAGCAGTTAGCGTAAGGGCTATGTCGCTGGACTCCCACGTAGTCGACCGCGGTTCATGTCCTGGACCTGGTGGCTTAAAACTCACGCCAGGCGCTGTGCGTGCGTGCCCAAGATCCCGAGAGGAGAATGGAGGAGAAGGGATTGCGGCGTGACCATCCCCCCTGGGGGGTGATTTCTTGCTTTCTGTCTCTATGTCTCTCTCTGTCTGTCTGGCGAGCGCATGCGCCCTACAGTGAAAAATCTCTCAAAAAAAAAAATATATATATATATGTAGAGAACTGTATAAAATGGAAACAATTTGAATCTACACCAAGTTAAAGAAAGGTAGTTAAAATACTATAAAATATCTGTTTAATTCTATATAAATCAATAATGCAAAAAATTATACCCATAAGGAATTACCTTGAAAGAATTTAAGCGTATGCAGATCATTTGTTTTATAACACATACTTGTTTTTTTGTTTCTTTTTTGAGTGTTTGCCAAGGGTACATGTGATCCCAAGAAAGAGACAGAGAGGGAAAGTGAGAAACCACAATCCAGGGATATGGGGATGGTGCAGTCCCTTCACTTCCCTTCTTCTCCTGGGATTTTGGGCACACATGCATATGTGTCTGATACCATTTTCAAGTCGCCAGGGCCAAGACTTGTGACTCTTGGGAACCCAGTGCCTTAATGACCTTGCCACTCATTGACCCTGCCATGATATTGTTTTTAATTAAAAAAAATTTAGATAGCACTCAGATGAAATCAACTTGATAACCTTAAAGTGTATATAAAGCAATGAGTACTATGTTTATACTTTTGCAATCTCTTTCAAAATGCAAGAGCAAAATGTCAAATATAGTTTCAAATAACTACAAAAGTAAATAATCACAAATACAATAGCAAATATATAAATTGTTCAATTATTTAAGCAGTAAATATTTCCAGTGTAAAATTACAATTTAATGGAGACATTTTAAGTTGCCTTCCATTCATAATTACAGAAATATCTGTCCTATATTATTGAATGTATTTTTAAAATATTAAATCATACACCTCAGGTCAAATGATACAGTGCTCTAGTTTTCTAGATTCTTCCTCCTCTCTGCTAACAATTTATTGTATAGGAAGGATGGATCAGGTTATACAGTAGCAGAAAGAGTTGTATATCAAAATGTCTGTGCTTTCAATTGAAATGTAGTGATAAGGTGTGTTCTCTACAGAGAATTTGGCTATTAGTAATTTGCAAACACATGATGGAAGCTTTGTAGTTAATTTTTATAAAGCAGAGTATAAAGCAAACAACTCGTAATAAGATATTGAATAACTGAATTTGGTTAAAAGCAAATTTTTGGAGTATTTTTAAGTGACATTATACTAGCACTGTTGTTTTAGATATTTGTTGATACTTAACATAAGAACTAATTCTTTTTCTCTAAAAATACAAGTTAATATGAGAATTTGAAAGATTTGTTTCTTTGCCATTTCCATAATTTGTTTTGCTCATTCATTCTTAAAAGTATGCTACAAAACCACCTTTAAATGGCATATAGTTCATATTTTGGTCTCCTAAATAATTCAAAGAAAATAAAATTCAACAGAAAATATATTGGTCTAGGGTCATTCATAAATGAGAAAAAGAAATAGTCAATAAACACATGAGAAAAAAGCATATATACTTTGGAGAATATCTAAGGAAAATGTTTTGTTTCATTCACTTTAAAACTACAAAGAAGGTACCAGCAGTTGCATAATAGCTATGCTGCTGGACTCCCATGTAGTGGACCTTGGTTGGAGTCCCAGACCTGGTGGCTTAAACTCACACCCATGTGTGTGCAAACCCAAGATCCTGTGAGGAGAATGGAGGAGAAGGAATTGAGGCATGGCCATCCCCCCTGGGGGGTGATTTCTCGCTTTCCATCTCTCTGTCTTTCAGGCAAGTTCCTGTGCCCTATAGCAAAAACTGCGCAAAAACAAAACAAAACAAAACAAAACACTACAAAGAGATCTGACAAGGGTACTGGTGTTACTTGATAATATAAAATGAATATTCTAATGTGGACTGTAGTTTTATGCTTTCCTTGCTCAGGCTAAAAAATTATATTCTACTGTGAAAATCTGTTTTAAAAAATTATGTGTTAATAGAAAGTTTGAAAAAAATCGCAAAAGAAAATCTTGTTTTTGCTAAAATGTAATTTATTTTTTAAAAATCACTTATTAAGCAGTAAATTCTTTGGCAAAACATTGGCATTAGAAAATCAATGATAATAAAACTTGGATCATTTCCTCCAGGAAGAGATGATATAGAGTTAGTATACTAGTAGGTTATAAGAATATATGGAAACAAGTGCATTTACTAAATTATTATAAGGACTTATGAAAGTGGTGTAATATGTAGTTGAAGCCCGTAAGAGTAAGTAGTTATATCAAGATATAAGTATGTAAAGAGTATTTATTACATGATGTTAAAGCTGGGTAATCTGGTAATTTGGACAACAAAGTATCTGTCACTTGGTATAACAAGCATTACTGTTTGATCACTGATACTAAATTAAATGTTAGGGTAAATCTTCAAAGAAAAGCTAAATTTCAGTGTTTTGTAATTAAAATGCAAACATTTTAATGTATTTTCCCCACTAACCTGTTTCATATTGCTTGAACTAGATTTTTTTCTGGCAAAGTCCTTTCAATTTTCTTCATTATAATAATTTTCTTTACTCTCACTCAGTGTACTAATTCTTTAATTTTTATTACATCACTTTGCCTCTATTTAAAATCTTCCTTTTTACTTGCGAGATGATTTTTGCTTTATGGGAATATTCTCTGACACTCAAGGATAGAGGTGTTCTATTTAGCACAAAAAATAATTTTACCAATACTGTAACCAAAGGAGAATATATTGGCAAAACATTGGCATTAGAACATCAATGTGGCTATATTGTATCAGCCCAAGGAGACTTCAAGTTTAAAACTGTAGTGAGTGGGACAGTTCTGTGATCTGGTGCTTGAGGTATTCTGATCCCGCATAGCTGACCTCTTTGTTCAAGTCCTGGGTCTGCAGTCTTGAAAAATATATCAGGCATGTAAGTGTACATGCCCAAATCCTGACAGAATGGGGTAATGGAGAAAGGATTGCAGAATGACCATTCTGCCTGGCAGGGGTGTTTTTACTTCTCCCTCTTTGTCTCTCTCAGGTGAGTGCAAGTGACCTTTAGCAAAAACAAAACAACAACAACAAAACATAAATCCCCCAAAACTGTAAAAAAAAAAAAAAAAAAAAAAAAAGATAAGATTATTTAAAAATAAGAGATTAATTTACCAGGAAGATACAAAAATTGTCAATATATATGCTCCTAACATCAATGCAACTACATACATAAAACAAATATCAACATGCTAAAGGGAGAAATAAACAACTCAATAATAATAGAGGGCTTCAACATCCCATAGAAGGAAACAGAAGGAAAAATTAGAAAATCAGAAAATTCACAAATAAGTGAAAACTAAAAGAGACACGTTTTATTATTTTTTTAAATGGCTTTGCCATAGGTGGGTGGACTTGCCAGGGAGCAGGAGATGTAGAGAGGGAAAGTGAGAACTCACCCCCCACCAAGAGAGATAGCCATGCTTCAATCCTTTCTATTTCATTCCCTGCTTGGGATTTTTTTTTTTTTTTTGAGAGGTTTTTGCTATAGGGCGCGTGCGCTCGCCAGACAGACAGAGAGAGACAGAGAGATAGAAAGCAGGAAATCACCCCCCAGGGGGGATGGCCACGCCGCAATCCCTTCTCCTCCATTCTCCTCTTGGGATCTTGGGCATGCATGCACATGCGCCCGGCGTGAGTTTAAGCCACCAGGTCCAGGACTCGAACCGCGGTCGACTACGTGGGAGTCCAGCAACATAGCCATTACGCTAACTGCTGGTCCCGGGATTTTAGATATACATGCATATGTGCCTAGTATGATTTTCAAGCTACTGAGGTCAGGATTCGAGCCATGGCTGGCCATGTAAGAAGCCAACACCTTAACCACCATTGGTGCAACCTGTTGGCCTCAAAAGACACACTCTTAACAAATGGATCAAAGAATAAACTGGGAAATTATTTGAGACAAAAAATTAAAACACTATATGCCGTAACATTAGGGATGCTGCAAATGCACTCTTAAGAGAGAAGTTTATAATGATAAACGTGTACATTAATGAAAGAGAAAAGTTCTCAAATTAAAAACAAACAAACAAAAAAAAGAAACTTTACAATGTAGGAAAATACAAAAAGAATAAGATAGATAAGGTTTATTATCTATTGACAAGGATGTGTACGGTGGTCTCAACTGGACTGGACTGAGGTGTATATCATGCTGGGTAAAGACTCTTCACAATCTAAATGACTTATAGTAATTTAATGTATGAATAATAATAAAAAATACATAAATAAAAAAGAAAAATAATATACTAAGTCCCAAATTAGCAAAAGTAAGAAAATCACAATTTAGAGTAAAGAGCCAGCAGGTGGTGTAGTGGCCAAGTCACTAGACTCCCAAGTGACCATGGTTTGAGTCCTGAACCTGGTAGCTTGAAAATCACACCAGCATATGTGCATGTGTGCCCAAAGTCCTGGATGGAGAATAGAGAAGAAGGGATTATGGTCTGGCTGGCTCTCTCTCTTTCTCTCTCTCTCACTCTCTCTCCAGTGAGTACACACACCCTATGGCAAAAAAAAAAAAAAAAAAAAAAAATTGAGCAAAAGAAAATGAAATTGAGAATAGAAAAAAAACAAAAATTTAAAATGATTTAAATTTAGAAAAGATTTTAAAAATGACAAATTTGACTATACTAGGAAAAAAGAAAGGAAAAAAATATAAATTATAGGTGAAAAGATAACTTTTCAATTGGTGTTTCAGAAATAATAAGGAGGATACTATGTATAATTATTTTTCAGCAAATTAGATGAAGTGTAAGATGAAATAAATAAATCCCTATAATAGAACAACCAATCAAGAGTGAATCATGGAAAACCAATCAAGAGTTGCTGATGGTGCTTATTGCAGGGGGGAAAGATTACAAAGGAAAAAAAAAAAGGAGAGGGGCCAGCCAATCAAGAGTAAATCATGAAAAATAAAAAATCTTCATGGACTAATAGCACATAGAAAATAGTATCAATAACAAAAATATCCTAACTTAAAAGAGGCCTCACTGAAAGATTTAAACATTTAAAAAAGACTTAACACAAATGATTTTCCATTTCTTCCAAAAATTATAAGATGAGAGAATACTTTCAAACTCATTTTAGAGGCCAGCATTGCATGATGACAAAGGCAGACAAAGACACTACAAGAAAATTAGAGGCCAATATCCCTGAGGAATGTACATGCTAAAGTCTTTAATAAAGTTCTGGCAAACAGAATTCAACATTACAGTTTAAAGACTACATGCCATGACCAAGGAGATTGTATCTCTAGATGCAAAGATGCTTCAACATACACAAACCGATAAATGAGATAAACCACACTACGAGAATTAAAGGGGAAAAATGACATGTTAGCTCGAAAGATGCAGAGAATGCTTTAGAATTACAACATTGCTATGCTTCACTGGGGTATGTTTTCATTGTCTCTCTCTCTGTGGCAAGCTCACACAACTTCTCTCAAGAAAAAATAAAATACAATAAATATGCACACACAATACAAACTGAACACTTTTGCTAAAAATCAGGAACAAGATATACATGCAAACTCTTGCCACTTGTATTAATTGTAGTACAGGAATTTCTAGCCAGAGCAGTTAGGCAATAAGTAAGTAAATAAACAAAAGATATCAAATAGTAAAGAAAGAAATAAAATGGTCCATTTTACAAAATGACATGACTAATATGTAAAGGCTAAAGACTGTACAAAAAAATAATAAAGCTGTGAATACAAACAAATTAATTCAGTAAAATGACAGGAGACAAAATTAAAAGACAAGATGAATCATGTTTTTTACACTAATAATTAACTGCAAAGGAAATTTTTAAAAATTTACCATTTAAAACACCACAAAATAATAAAACAATTTAGAATGAATTTAACTAAGGGCGTAAAAGACTTGAAAACTGAAAACTTCAAAACACTGACGAATTTATATTAAGGACTTGCTCTCTTTCATCCAGTCATATGGTATCCCCATAGTCAGAGGCTGAGGAGAGGACATTGGTGCTACAATGATGGGTAACTTAGACACCTAGATACACATCCTCCGTATGTGCCAAATTTGTGCACTTTCTCATGTACTATAGTGCAGTTCAAATATACTATGTCATTCATGTATTAGTGGAATATATAAATGATGGCTTATAGAATCCTATTTGTCTAATTTGCTTTTGTTGCCTATGCTGTTAACATCTTATCCAAAAAGTTTTTGCTATACTGATGTCTTGAAATGTTTTCTCTACATTTTCTTCCAGTAGCTTGTTACTGGTTTTGTTTTAAATAATTATTTACTTAATTTTTATTTATTCAATCATTATTTTTAATTTGACCAGAGACACACACACACACAGACAGAGAGAGAGAGAGAGAGAGGGAAAGCTAGAAAGCAAGCCACCAAGTCTGGGACTCGAACTGTGATCAGCCATGTGGGAGTGTCCAACACCTTAACCACCAAACAACCTGCTGGTCCCTAGATATTGATTTTAACATTTACTTCTTTATTCCTGTTTGAGGTAATTTGTTGTTGTTGTTGTTATATAGTGAGAAATAGGGTTTAATTTCATTCTCCTGCATTGGGATAACCAGTTTTCCCAGCATCATTAATTGAAGAGGATTTTATTTTTGCAATGAACGTATAAATATTTTTGGAACTTTTGTGCAAAATTAGTGAAAGAGACTTTTTTTTCTGGGCTTTCTACTCTGTTCCTTTGACCTGTATGTCTGTTTTTATGCCAGTGCTATGCCATTGTGGTTACTATAACATCGTATTTTTTATCCTAAAGTACAGGATATCATACACTGGCAGGGACCACAAAAGGGCGATAAACCCACTTTTAAAATACTTGCTAGAATCCTAGTAAAATATTAGTCCATGCTGAATAAAGATGAATTGCCAGAATTTCCTCATGAATGGAGAACAAAGAATCATGCCAGACTGGTTATTTTACATAGGAGATTCACAAGATAATAATTTTTCATAGGAAGACTACCACACTACTGATAAAAGGGTCACTCCTTCTGCTGCCAAAGGTTATGATAGTAAAGGCTATTACAGAAATCGGCTAATTATTAATAAAATGATGGAGGTCACACAGTGGTTAAGCACAAGAGAAATGATCACAACTGTAATGGCTGACAAGTTTTGAGTTACAGCTAATGTAGTGTAATGTACATAGGATTAAGGATGTGCGTAGTAGAACACAAAATCACCAAGAAAAATACATATAGGAAGCCAACAAGATTATTATTCAATTTATGCCAACAAAACAAATAAAAGGTGAAATGTCTGGGAACTGAAGACAATCTATTTTAAATTAATGATTCCTTCCCAATTTTCTGGAGCTAATCCACTTATTATGTTAAGATTGAAGAGACTGAAATGTAACCCAGAGAAAGGACCATGCAAAGCTATAGTTTACATCGTACATAAAATGTGAAAAACTCTAAACTTTCCTTGTTAACTATTCTGGGGATTGAGAGTCTCAGACATATAGAGGGATGTTAAAACAGATCTGTGTTGATAAAAACAGTTGAAGGCCCAAAATAGCATCATGTCATCATGCTTCTTCCCTACTAGGAATGTGTTGGGGACCAGCAGGCGATGTGGTGGTTAAGGTGCTGGACACTCCCACATGGCCATTTGCGGCTCAAGTTCTGGACCTGCTGGCTTGCTTTCTCACTTTCCCTCTCTCTCTCTGTCTGTGTCAATCTATGGTCAAATTAAAATAAATGAAATAAATTTTAGAAAATTAAGTAATTCTTTTTTATAAAGGAATAGGTGATATTGCAACATACGTGAAAAGGGAATGTAATAGAGTTCTGGTTGGTCACCGGATTAGTGATCTTATAGTGGTAGCTTGGTATCTTATATAATAGTTCACAGACAAAAGCTATTATAGTAGAAAAGTTCAGAGAAAGTCTTCAGGAACTACTCTTCCTTAGAAAAACAAATAAATTTAAAAATGATATTAAATCTCAGGAGACTAAGAAAAAACAATGCAGAGCTAGCCAGTGGCACAATGATGAAGGCTGGTTTCAAGTCTCAGAACAGGTGGCTTGTATTATAAAATTTGCTGGACATGTGTCCCAAATCCTGAAAGTAGAGAGAAATAGAGGAGAAGATTGGGACTCTTCCCCATGGCAGTGTGTGATTTCTCATTTTTTCTCTCTTTGTCTGGCAAGTACACATACTCTCTGGCAACTCGGTTATTTTTTTTTTCTTAAATTCTAAAGATTCTTTAGAAAGAATCTAAAAAAGACAAGAGCATTGGTACTTACTAAATGTACATTGATTGATCAATCTGACTCCTATAGAAAGAGCAGGGGTGCTGGATATTGATTGTGCAAGGTTAACCTAGCTACAGTCCAAATCTCAAATACCATGAGGCATTTAGAACCTTTGTTAAACATTAATTAATATAACTTTAGTATTTAATATGACCATTGGTTTGAAAAATGTGTACTCTTCTATTTGTATGTGAAAAAGAGAACTAAAAACCACTTCATGGTCCAACTCATGGTGTGGACGATGAGGAGGCTGGATCACACATGTCACCTGCACAGTTTGAGTTCCATATCTACTGGCTTGTAAAACATGCTAGATGCACATGCATGGGTTCCCAAAATCCCAAGAGGAGGGAGAAACGGATGTGAAGGAACTGCAGTTTGATCGTTCCCTGTGTGTGTGTGGGAGGGTGCATTATTGGTTCCTCTATCTCTATCTCTGTTTCTCCTCCCTCTCTTTGTCTCTCTCTGGCAAGTGCACGTGCCCTCGGGCAATTAAAATCAAATCATTTATGGAATGAAAATAAATAAAGTCACTGTTTTATTCCACTTTCAGGTCAACTCTTCCACCTCTGTAAACTTAGTGGGAAGAAATATGTGCTGAATCTTCTGCAAACCATCACTTAGATGATCCACTCAAACATGAATGATGCATTGTATCTGAACCTCATTACAATAAGTAATAAAGTGTACAAACCAGGCACATATGGAGTCCTGGTGTGAGGATAGGAGTCAAAATTAATGACAGGGCTAGTCTGATAGCACAATGGCTCAGACCCTGATGCAAAGCGCCAGATCCCACCTGGCCTATTGCATTTTAAGTTCTGCCCTCTGTGGCTCAAAAAACATGTGGTTGTGTGCCCCAAATCTTGATGGAATAGAGAAATGGAGGAAAAAGGATTGCAACTTAACTATGCTCCTTTAGGGGAGCTCACTCTCTCTTTCTCTCTTCCCCCCCCCCCCCGATTCCGTTGGTGTGTGCAGTGTCCTCTATAATTAAAAAAGAAGATAGCTATAATATAATAACATATGTTACTGGCCTTGAAAAATAATGACAGGAAAAGTATTTCTAATGGTGTAACTTCAGATAAGCGAATATTGTCATTGACTTTTTTTCTTTCTTTCTTTCTTTTAGAGAGAATTAAATCAGAGAAAGAGTAAACATAGTTTTATGGTTAGTAGTGAAGAACTGGGAAGTATTTCAGAATCATAAATTAAACAAATATTGTAATATTAAAAGTGAAGCCTGAGGTATAGGCATATGATGTATGAGTATGTCATATAGTATCAAGAATACATTAACATTTGAAAAAGGATGAATCTATCAGGTAGCACATACCGCTCAGCAAAGACTTTATCAGGTCCTTGAAATTGGCAACTACAGGTCTGGCATATTGGGAACTCAAATGAAATGACCACACTGGCAGAGTTGAAGGTGATGCTTTGGTTC
>NW_006160049.1:334390-357395 GCF_000334495.1 Tupaia belangeri chinensis
TCAGCAGAAAGGGCTCATACTACTCATGCTAGTCTAGCTTTTGTTAGGACACAGTGTTCAACCCGTCAGGAACAGAAGGCAACAGCATAATATGGTACCATTTGTTGAGAAAACCAACGGGAATAGATATGTACCTGGACATATGTATACATGCGGAACTGGGGTATATATGAGAACATGTTTAACCTACTTGGCATCAGATGCATAAGCATAGAGACCCACTCAACATTTAAAAAGGTGCAGAAGGCCTTCAGTTGGTGTGGTGATTAGGGTGCTGGATTCCCACATGGCTGACCATGGTTTGAATCCTAAACTTGCTGGATTGGCTTATCGCTTTTCCTCTCTCTCTTTCTGTCTTTCTATGGTGCCTTAGAGAAAATTGAAAATAAATAAATAAATAAATAAAATACTTTTAATAATATTTTAAGAAGTAAAAAAAAAATGGTGTAGAAATGGGCCCATGATCATATATCCATTTGCCTTGTAGGATGCCATACCATCAAACTATTTTCAGGATTAATTGCTGTTTAAAGGGAGGTGAAATAAGGGAACCAGCAGTTAGCGTAATGGCTATGTCGCTGGACTCCCACGTAGTCGACCGCAGTTCGTGTCCCGGACCCGGTGGCTTAAAACTCACGCCGGGCGCGTGTGCATGCGTGCCCAGGATCCCGAGAGGAGAATGGAGGAGAAGGGATTGCGGCGTGACCATCCCTCCTGGGGGGTGATTTCTCGCTTTCTGTCTCTATGTCTCTCTCTGTCTGTCTGGCGAGCGCACGCGCCCTACAGTGAAAATCTCTCCAAAAAAAAAAAAAGAAAAAAAAAAAAAAGGGAGGTGAAATAAACACATACCCTGATTATCTGAAAAGACATTTATGACTAGGAATGGGTGTGAAGCAATAATAGGTAAGTTTTGAGAGATACCAGATATAACTTGACTAACTTATTATATTTAACATTAACATCTGGCGTGAGGAAAATGTAGAATTTGTGTGTGCGTGGGGACCAGCAGTTAGTGTAATGGCTATGTCGCTGGACTCCCATGTAGTCGGCCGTGGTTCGCGTCCCGAACCTGGTGGCTTAGAACTCACACTGGGCGCGTGTGCGTGCGTGCCCAAGATCCCAAGAGGAGAATGGAGGAGAAGGGATTGCGGCGTGGTCATCCCCCCCGGGAGGTTATTTCTCGCTTTCTTTCTCTCTGTCTCTTTCTGTCTGCCTGGCGAGCGCACGTGCTCTATAGCAAAAACCTCTCCAAGAAAAAAAAAAAAAGTGTGTGTGTGTGTGTGTGTGTGTGTATGTGTATGTGTGTGTGTTTAAACAATGTGACTCTCATCCTTCCCTCTTGTAAACCTTCACATTTTCAGAAGAGGGGAAAACATCAATTTCATAGCAGCAGCACATTGCAAGCCTACTAGGAATTGTCATCATGACATTATCCAGAGGGGAAAAAATTTCTTAGAAATTACTTGGTTTATGTCTTTATTTGTCAATACCTGTAGCCTACGTTCTTAATTATATGTTGTTCAATGGTCAACTCACATATTTGGTTTAGAACAATGCTTTATCTGAAGTTCTAATTCTCTGGGTGTTAATCTGTCACTGGAAACAGTTTTAACCATAATTTTCTCACTGTGGCTCATGACTCACCCGTATGACCCAGTGAAACAAATTACAGTGTTCTTATTACATTGATTTGACTTCTGGGCCTTTGTAAATCTTACTTCTCTAATTAGTCTGTAAAAAATATTTCAATATATAGATTCATAAAATACTATCAAGAAGAGAAAAAAAATAGGAATTTTGGAACCCAAGGGGATTTAGAACTGTCAGTATAATGAGTCGAGTTTTAAACTTTGATAGTCTATATTGAAATAAATGGTCTTATGACAACACAGACTGCTCTAGGCATCTCAGAATCACCATGGTTTTCCTACATTAGAAGTATTGTACTATACTGGAAATGACAGATTATATTACATTTTCATGCTATGATACTGAACACTCTATTACTTTTCAGTTCTACAACTATTGTACCATTTCATGTCCTAATCATTGCTTGTCTGTAGAACTTCTACAGCTTCTCAAATGGTCTCTATTTCTATGAACTTGTACTTTATCAGATGACCTTTTCATAAAATACTTTTCTTGTTTGACTTGACTTTCAGAAATATATGAATTCCTCAATCTATTTAATAGTATAAAATTGTTCTGAAAACAATGGACAATTTTGGCCAGCCAGTGGTATGTTTAAAACAATTGGATCCCACATGGTCAACTGCACAGTTTGAGTCCTGGATCCAGAGGCTTGAAGAAATACACTGGACACATGTGGATGCATGCCCAAAACCCTGAGAAGAGAATAGAGGGAAAGGCATGGCCATATTCCTTGCAAGATACTTTCTCATTCCCCCCCACACACACCCACCAATCTTTCTCTGATGAACAAATGGACCCTATAGTAAGTTTAACAAAGAAAATTAGTGGACTCTCTTATTATGCAAAAGCAATATCGCATACAATTTTATTGTATGAAACGTAAGTCTACAGATACTCCACTTCTGGCCATGATGGGGTCATGGTACTAGAAAAACCTTCAATGAATAAACAGATATGAAACAATAAAATATGTAGAGAAACTTTTTTTAGGAGGTGGGCAATAGGCAGGCCAATACTGCAATTTCTGAGAGAATAATTACTGGAAAATGGAAAGGCTGAAAACATTTTGTTATTTTTTTAATATTAATTTAATCTTTGGAAATTCTTGATCAAAGGCATTTCTCCCTGATATAGGTAAATGAAATGTCCACTCCCCAGACTGAAAATGTATTTTTATAACCACTGCTTATGAAATATATTTATTTCATATTTGATTATAATAAAATTTTCATTTATTTTTAAGTAAAAGTCTAATGTGGTGTGGGCAGCAATATTGGGTGCCTTGAATTTATATATATATATCCCTGTAAGGTAATCATTCAGTGTCTGGCACTTTTTAAGTACTCAGTGCATATATACTGAGTTTATAAATGGACATATACTTTATTATTTCTTCCCAGATAGATCTCCAGTTCAAATTGTGAATTAAGTCATTTTTCCCAAGTTGCCCAGTACTACAGAGGAAAAGAAGCACGGAAACTAAATTCAGGAATACTAGAGAGAACAACAAATTTAAATTATGACCAGGACATTTGAGATACAAAAATATTTGAGTTATGAAGGATATTTGAAAAAACGAATGAAGAAGATGAGAATTTCAGTCTTGTGGATCTCTCGGTAGGGAGTATTTTAAGTAAAGGAAAGAATCTGTGTACTTCTTCCAAGATACAGTACATTTGTCAAGTGCAATCTTCAGCCAAAAGTCCAGGATGAGGGATTAGCAGTTAGCATAATGGTTAGGTCACAGAACTCCCATGTAGTCGACCGCAGTTTGAGTCCTGGACCCGGTGGCTTAAACTCACGCAGGGCTTGTGTGCATGCATGCCCAAGATCCAGAGAGGAGAATGGAGGAGAAGGGATTGCGGCGTGGCCATACCCCCTGGGGGGTGATTTCTCGCTTTCTATCTCTCTGTCTCTGTCTGTCTTTCTGGCAAGCCTACGCGCCCTATGGCAAAAAAGAAAAAAGAAAAAAGAAAAAAAGAAACTAAAAAAAAAGTCCAGGATGATGAATATAGGGCAGTGAGGGACCGAAAGAGGAATAGATAAAGAGGACAAAATATTGATGCTTTACAATGACATGTCATATTGGATAGAGTTTGCTATGTATTTTACAAAAGATCATATAATGACTGTGAAATGTTAAGACTTGATCATTTAAATCTAAAAGAATAAGGAAAGTTAGTCTCCTGGGAATAACAATGGAAGGTGTAGTGCATCTTATTCAGCTGAAGAATTCAGAATCAAAAGATAATGGAAAAATCCACATGGGCTTATTTAGACACATAAGAGAACTTCATCTCCTATAATTTGTAGTGACAAAGTCAGATGTTACAATAATGAAGCACCTTGTGAAGAGAAGTCTATTTATCTGGGGCACTAGTAGCCCACATTCGTAACCTGTAGCAGAAGTTAGAATGTTGCTTTCTTTCTTTCTTTCTTCCTTTTTTTTTTTTTTTAAAAAAAGAAAAAAACACAAATCTTTAATCTCTTATAGTACCTATAAAAGAGGAGCAATTTGATTCTTTGTATTTGTGAAAGTAAAAGTTCCATATCCTTTTAAGTAACAACTGGCTCATCACATTTGATCTGTTGAACTATGAAAGAATAGAACTTCAATGCAAACCTCATACAGATCCCTCACCATTCAACCTTTTGTTCCATGTGGCCACTGCATTCAGCTCTTAAAAGTACTTTTTTCACATTATTTTCTGAAGTTGGTACCTTTGTTGAAAAGGCTAACTCTTCAGGAATTTTGCAACTCCTGTAAATCATGTGACAAAAGTCAAGATCTAAAAAAATTAACTTTGCTTTTATTTTTTTTTAAATCTAGAACACTGAATAAAATAACAACACTACCATATGATGAATTTACCAGGAACAATTATATAAACACTAAGTATTCAGCATACATGTAGCATATTATTTCAAATTTATAATAGTATATGTATATTTAGCAGTTCGATTATTCTAGGTATATGTCTAGGTCTATATCTATCTGTTATATCTATAAAACCATTTAAGTTTTTTTCACTCTTATTTTATTTTATTTTAAATTCTTTTATACATTCAATTTCATTATTTAACTTGCAAAGTGAATATTCTAACATGTGTTCACTTTTCCCCAGTCCAGTTGTTAATATTATAAAGTCATCTTGGACAGCTAATAACCCATTTGTTTGTCCTATTAATACTATGTCTCTCTATTTTTCTCCTCAATGTCCTTCCTCAGACTATATTTTCAATGGATATGTTTTCTTTTTTTCTCTTTTAATTTACATTTAATCATTGTACCTCTTTACAGCATACAATATGATTTTTCAAAATATCCATGTCAATCAAAGAAGATATATTACTGTACACATCAACCTCAACAGGTAATTTTCCATTTTTGAGTCTGTTGAGTGTTTTTCTTTTTTCTTTTCCTCAAACTCAAACTTCCACTCCTCCGACCCCAACATCTACTCCTTTTGGGTACAGTCTCTGGAAGTTACACTTGCCATCTCTGCTATTATAGCTTCCATTTTTCAGTTTCTGCCATAAAGTGCAGTTGTTCCATATATATTGAGAGAAGACATATGATGTCTGTCTTTCATAGTCTTACTTGCTTAGCATTAAATCTTCAATATTTATCCACTTTATATCAATTAACAGGGTCTTTTCTTCATGACTGAGTAGTATGCCATGCTGTATATTTGCCACACTTTTTCAATCCATTCATCTATTTTTGGACATTTGGGTTGATTCCATGTCTTAGCAATTGTCAATAATGCTTCAATAAACATGAATGGGTAAGTATTTCTGAATGTTTTTCTGTTCTGTGGGGAGATACACAGGAGTGCTATAACTGGCTCAAATGGTAGCTTTATTTGTAGATTTTTGAGGAATCTCCATTTTTATCATATAAATATTTTTAATTTTAGTTTTATAGTGCACATATTATAGACTTTTAAAGATTATTAACCCTATTAAAATATGGGAGAATGAGGGACCAGCAGTTGGCATAATGGCTATGTCTCTGGACTCCCATGTAGTTGACCGCGGTTCGCGTCCCTGATCCAGTGGCTTAAAACTTGCATCGGGCCTGTGTGCGTGTATGCCCAAGATCCTGAGAGGAGAATGGAGAAGGGATTGCAGCATGGCTATCCCCTCTGGGGGGTGATTTATCACTTTCTGTCTCTCTGTCTCTGTCTGGCGAGCACACACGCCCTATAGCGAAAAAACCTCTCCAAAAAAAAAAAAAATGGGAGAATGAGTTGAAAAAAACACACTCTAAGGAAGACATATGAATAGCCAAAGGCATATGAAAAAAATGCTCCACAGCCATCATTGTAAGGAAAATGCAAATCAAAACCACAATGATATACCACATAAACCCAGTCAAAATGACACTCCTTGGTATCTATGCAAAGGACAGAAGAATTCTCGACTGGAAAAGTGTTTTCACATTGATGTTTATTGCAGCATTATTCACAATTGCTAAGACATGGAACCAACCCAAATGCCCATGAACAGATGAATGGATTGAAAAAGTATGGCACATATAGTCAGTGGAATACTATTCAGCCATAAAAAACAACAAGATCCTAGCTTTGACAGAAAGTGGGATGAATATGGAAGATTTATTGCTGAGTGAAGCAAGTTAGTCTATGAAAGAGAGACATTGTATGTCTCCACTTAATATATACCAACCGTACACACTCTATGGTCGAAACTAAATGACTAATGGTTATAGAAACTTAGTAAATGGTTGTGAATACCAGATACAGTGTGGGAAGAAGGTAGGTGAAGGAGCAGGATCTGAGGAAAGACATTAAGGGGAAAAACAGAGAGGCAAAGCATTTATGTGACAAAGAAATGGATTATTATCTATTGAAAATAACTTTATAGTATTGTCAACTGCACTGGTGAGAAATGTACACATGTTGGAGTATTTACTTTGTAAGCTAAGTAACATGTGATTGAATGTATAAAAGAAATTAAAATACAAAGAAAGTAAAATAAAAGATAAATTTACATTCTTTAATCTCTTAAATGTTTATTCTCTTTACCCTCCAAATTGTTTTCAATAGTACCTATAATATCCATTTCTATAAGCAGCTTATGAGGGCTTCCTTTTCACCAAAGATTACCAGAAATTGCCATGCTTTATTTTTTAAATATAAATCAACATTCTGACTGTGGTTAAATGGTATCTCACTGTGGTTTTGATTTAGATTTCCTTTATTATAAGGGATGTTGAACTTTTTTTAATTTGATTTTGGCCTATTGTAGTTCTTTCCTTGGAGAGTTTTCTATTCATCTCATTTGTGAATTTAATTGCATTTTTATTTGGTAAACTGCTTGACTTCTCTTTGTATTCTAGTTATCAGTTTCTTATCCAAAATATAGTTGGCAAATTTTTTCCCCCATTCTGGGGGTTGTCTCTTCAATCTGATGATAATTTCTGTTCGTGTGAAAAAGATTTACTGTTTAAACTCAAACATTTAGGATAGCTATATCTCCTTAAACATTTGTTCCTTTTATCTTAATACCCTTTTCCTTAATATCTCTGGTAATTTTATTTTCACTGAATGCATTTTTGTCTGATATTAATATAGTCAGCATTTTAAAAATATTTCAAAGCTTTATTAAAATACGTAAATCAGATGTAAGTAGTCTTATAAATATTAAAAGTAATAAAACTAGTTTTGAGTTTGAGTGCCTCCAAGCTGTCATGTAGCAAATTCTATAAACAAACTTTTTTCCTCCAAATTAATTTCCACTTATTCTATCATGAATTGAATCTATAATACATATAGATTTATGTAATAAAACTCAGTTGGAAGGATACCATAATTTTCAAAGCAAGATAATATTTTAAATCCATAAAAATAGATGATAGTGAAAATTCCTTAAAGTTATGAATTAAACCTACAATTTATATTGCATTCAATAATAAGAAGCTTTTTAAAATTTCAGTGAATGATATTTCCCATTATTTAAAAAGTTTTTGGTTGGGACCAGCAGTTGGCATAATGACTATGTCACAGGACTCACATGGAGTCGTCCATGGTTCGAGTCTCAGACTCGGTGGCTTAAATTCATGCAGGGCATGTGTGTGTGTGCCCAAGATCCTGAGAGGAGAATAGAGGAGAATGGATTATGGTGTGGCCATCTCCCCAGGACAGTTGATTTCTTGCTTTCTGCCTCTCTGTCTCTCTCTGGCTTTCTGGTGAGTGCATGCGCCCTATAGCAATACCCCTCAAAAATAAATAAATAAATAAATAAAACAATCATGCTGTGTGTGTGTGTGTGTGTGTGTTTGTGTGTGTGCTCAGAACCTTAAGAAGAGAGTGAAGGAGAAGGGACTGCAGCATGGCCCTTTCCCCTGGGGAATGATTTCTCACTTTCTCTCTCTCTGTGTCTCTCTCCAATAGTGCATGTACTATGGCAAAAACCTTAAAAAAATCATACTGACTGGGACCAGTAGTTAGTGTAATAGCTATGTCGCTGTACTCCCACATAGTCGACTGTGGTTCAAGTTCCAGACCCTGTGGCTTAAACTGACGCCGTGCGCGTGTGTGTGTGTGCCCAAGATCCCAAGAGGGGAATGAAGGAGAAGGGATTTATCACTTTCTATCTCTCTCTGTCTGGCGAGTGCATGTGCCCTATAGCAAAAATCTCTAAAAAAACAAATCATAATGACTAAATGAGTTAATTGTGGCTTATAAAAATAAAAGCCAAATGAATATATAATACAAAGTATTTCACCAGCATGAAATTAGTCACATTTAACATTGCTTCAGATTTAGATATTAACTGATAATTTAGTTAGCTTTGTTTTCAGTATGGTTATATTTAAATTAAATATATTTAAAGTATGTCTTAAAATGACTAACTATACATATAAGTATAAATCTTATATGAGAATTTACAGAACAATGAGACTTAGAAATGGGTTTGTGTGAATACAAATAATACACAATAGCAGGTGAATCTCTTAAGAGCTTTTATACTTACTCTTCTTAGAGAACAAATTAAAGGGAATTGGTTACCCTCATTGGGAAATTATAAGTTCACGGGAATATCTTTCATTATGAGAAAACACTTGAAAATTTGTTATTCATTATTGAAAATTAAGACTAACTAGATTAATTAAGGTCGTTAATTATATAGACAATAAACTATTGTTTGGAATTGCTTAAGATGACCTCATAAAAATAATTTTATAGAGTATGTAAATGTCAATTTTTTAATATAGTATGCTAATATGATAATTTATTGAATATTGACAGAAAATATACCACTCAAACAAATATCCAGTATATGCAGGAATTTTTTCTTTAAATAAGTTGTTTTAATCAGAATGTGGAAATTGCATTTTTTTGTTTCGTTTTTAGGGAGAGTTTTGCTATAAGGCATTTGTGCTCACCAAAGAGACAGAGAGACAGAATGTGAGAAATCACTCCTCTGGGTTGGATAGCCACACCGCAAACCTTTTCCCTCCATTCTCCTCTTGGAAATTTGAGCATGCATGCAAACCCTGGGTGAGTTTTAAACTGCTGTGTCTGGCACTCAAACCGTAGTTGACTACATGGAAGTCCAGAAACATAATCATTACACCTCTTCTCATCCTGAAAGTTGCAGTTTTGAAACACTGTGTTAGCACAGTCATTAATAAATACTCGACTCATTATGGGGGGGGGGGAGTAAGAATCATCCCCATGAGACATGTTCACACTATAATACCTTCTCCTCCAGCTTTCTATTTTTTTTTTTTTTTTTTTTTAGGATTTTTAGGCACACATACCTGGCATATTCCTCCAAGACTCGAACCCTGTGATCAGCCATGTGGGATCCAAAAACCTTAACCAATACCATAGGTTGACCCAATACTGGAAGAATTTAATGACACAAAATAAAGTACTGAATATGCATATTTGGAACTATTTGAAATAACAGCTTTAAAATATTTGAGTGTCTACTAAAGTAAATTTCTAATTTTAAATTTAAAATAGATTTAGAAATTTGTTTGATAAGTAGATGACTATTCACGGAATAACTGGAATCTATTTTAAAGGGAATATATTCTCCTTACTGCATTTGTTTAATTGATATCAAAATTCAGTATAATGTATTGCATCTCAATTAATCTATCCATTGAGCTGATGTGGATAAAGAGTATACCTATTCATTAAACTATGAGACTGTTTAAAATTCCTGTGTTTAAACCTGTGGGTTTATTGGTCCATTCAATTTGGGTCTGAATATTTCATGAGCAATAAACATCACGTTTTCTTTAAACCCCTAACCATTTCTTCTCAGTAAGAAACTGAGTCAATTACTTCTCCAGAATGATTGATCTTGTGGGGGAGGGGGTTTACATAAGATTCAGAATTCTAGGTATCATTCCTAATGGTTTTTGTCTGGATTCTTTTACAGTATGTCTGTTTTCCCCTCTTTGATCGTTCTTATATTTTCTGTGTGTGAGACTCTGGTTATATGACTTTACTATTCTGTAATCTAGACATTGAAATAAGTACTTGAGAAAAAAATGATCACAGACAATGAAAGAGATATGCAAACAACTTTCGTATGTCGGGGCACATCAGTAACACAATGTCATCAAGATCAAGACTTCTCTTGCTTGAGAAGGAATGACTATGATTAAGACAATTTTTTTCTTGTTTGTTGATTAATACCTTTTAAGCCTACAACCAAAATTCTGTCCACAAAATATTAATAGTTTATGTTAAGGTAATCTAAATTCAAAGCATAATTCTAGAAAAAGAAAATTGATTTACATACTATTTTTTTTTTGGAGAGATTTTCACTGTAGGGCGTGTGCGCTTGCCAGACAGACAGAGAGAGACATAGAGACAGAAAGCGAGAAATCACTCCCCAGGGGGGATGGTCACGCCGCAATCCCTTCTCCTCCATTCTCCTCTCGGGATCTTGGGCACGCACGTACACGCACCCGGCGTGAGTTTTAAGCTACTGTGTCTGAAACTCAAACCGCAGTCAACTACGTGGGAGTCCAGTGACATAGCCATTATGCTAACTGCTGGTTCCCAATTTACATACTATTTTCAGCAACCTAGAACGATCATAATCTTAGGTTCTTTATCAACATCTGATTTAATAAGTACATTTTTCTAGCTACAATAGATAAAGCACTTAACAGTCCATATGCAAGAGAAAAATAAAGTCAAGCAATCACTGAATTAAGGGAAAAAAATGCAGTTGATCATAATACACAAGATTCTTTAAGTATGCATGGTTTCATCTGTCATATCAATAGTTCATCTCCTGACTTATAATGAGAAAAACGTTAAAGAAGAGAAGAAGGCTCTCATAAGACAAACATGCTATGAGTAAAGTATTTTTTGTAAATTAATTAGTTGTAGCAAAAGTTTTAATCTGCATGGTAAGCAAATTTAATGTAAAAAATTAGAATCCATATTACAGTTTTGGGTATTGCTGTCTGGTAAGTGTTATAAGAGCAACTATACTTGTTTTACTTGTTTAAAGAATCTTCATTTACTAAGTTACATAATTAACAGCCTGAGCATATTATATAAAATGTGTTAAAGTTATTGATGTCTTTAAAAATATCTTTTGACAAAAGTGGACATAATCTTTCCCTCTGTACTTTAACACCAGATGGTATTAAATCTTAGTACCACCTAATTGTGACAAATTTAATTCAATAAAGTAGTACATATAGCCTAATAAAACAAGGTGATAAATGTGATGAAAGTAGTTGAAACAATTCTTAGATTTAAAACTAGTAGTGAAAAAGCTAAATATGATAGTGTTAAGAACGGGACTGATCATAAAAGGTAGCATCAAAATCAAAATTTAATAGTTTCAGCAATTAAAAAGTAGGGTCTCATGAAATTGAGATAACTTTAATAGTATTACATAAAAGAGGATTCCCATTAGTTGCATGTATACACAAAACAATGAGAATAAGTAATACACATTATATAATGTCTAATTTTATAAAACATGTAGGTATTAGATCTAAAATGGAAATAGATGTAAATCCATGTGTAAAATGGGGATATAGGGTCAGCTTGTGGCATGGTGGTTAAGGGAGTTGGATCCCACATGGCCAACTTTGCAGTTCAAGTCTCAGATACAGTAGTTTGGGAAACATACCTAGCACATATGCATGCATGCCCAGAATAGATGAGAGGAGAATGGATGAGAAAGGATTCTGGTGTGGCCATCCCCCTTGGGGGGCACTTCTCACTTTCTCTCTCTCTTTCTCTCTCTCTCTCCGGGAAGCACATGTACCCTATCATGTATTTTTTAAAAAAATATTTTTAAAAGCTGAGAAATATTTTAAATATATAATATTCATTGGTGGAAAAGAGAAAAGCAAGCATTCAACCGGAAAGCCATTATTCTTTAATATGAATGAAGACAAAGATTTCTCAGATTGTCTCTCTTTTAGTGAAGTTAATGTACATTTACTTGAAACCGTTCTTGAGAAACAGTAGTACAATGACATCACAAAAAGTTAAACAATTATATCAGACTACATAATTACGCTACAAACTGCTGGCTTTTAATGAAACCATTATTAGTAAATCAATATCTTTTCCAAAATGTCTTTTAAAATTCAGCATAAAGTTGAGATAATTACAGATTTACATGTTCAGTTATAAGTAATAGCATGAAGCTAGCTCTTGTTCCTTAAATGTGGTTTGAGTTCCAGACCTGGCAACTTGAAATTCATGCTGGACATGTGTGCATGTGTGCCCAAAATCCTGAGAGGAGACTAGAGAAGGAATTGAAACATGCCCATCCCGCTGGGGGATGATTTCTCTCTTTCTGTCTCTGTCTCTCCAGAGAGCACACACAACCTATAGCAAAAATCTCTCTCAAAATATTTTTTTAAATATAACAAAAATAGAGATAGCAAAAATCAATATAGTACATATATATATATTTATATATGTATGAATGTTTTGCCATTAAGCATGTGTGCTCTCCAGAAAGAGAGAGACAGAGATGGTGAAAAGAAAGTGAGAAATTACCCCCAGGAGGAATGGCCATGCTACAGTTATTTCTCCTCCATTCTCCTCCTGGGATCTTAGGCATGCAGTGTGTTTCTTTTTGTTTTGTTTTGTTTTGTTTGTTTGTTTTTCTAATCACAATAAATGTATATATACCTAATTCATCATTTATAAGACAGATATTTCTAATTGGCCCATAAAGCAAAATCTGCCTCTCTTGTGTATATACATAGCATACCTAAAATGTAATAATTCAACCTAAAAATAATGAGATAAGTAAGGGAAAAGAAAAAAGAAGGAAGGAAGTGATTATATTCCTGATAACCAAGACAAAGTTAAATTTAGAGCAGAAAAAAAATCAATAGACAAAGACATTACAATATGATGTTAAGAGTATATACTTAAGAGAAAAACAGCATTCAGTTTTATTCCTCTTTATAACTTAGAGTTTTTTTTTTTTTTTTTTGAGAGGTTTTTGCTATAGAGCACATGAGCTCACCAGAAAGACAGAGAGAGACAAAGAGACAGCGAGAAATTGGGATCTTGGGCATGCACACACATGCACCTGGAGTGAGTTTAAGCCACCAGGTCCTAGACTCAAACCGCAATCGACTACATGGGAGTTCAGCCACATAGCCATTATGCCAACTGCTGATTCTGATAACTTTGAGATCTTAGACAACTTCACTATCCTTTCCTTAAAGTGGAAATGCTAATAATAAATTTCCGCACACACTAATTTCCTTTTCTGGTAAATATAATTGATATTTAAACAATGGAGAAACAAATCCTGTCAGCAACTAGATATTATATATAATTTTTATTTTGTTATTATTCCTAGTTTTTTAAACATCAATTGCTATATATCATTTGGCTTGTAAAGAGAATTTACCTAACATGAAATACTTCTCAGACCAGTCCAGTTGCAAATACTATACATAATATCATTTACAGGTAATAAACCATTACATGCTTTTATGTCCTCCATGTATTTTTCAGATTTATCTATTTTTTTTATCTTCTATATGTGAAGATACTTCAAAAAGTCAGTGGAAAAATTTAATTAAAGTATGATTTTATTTTGATGCAAAGTAATTTGAAATACATGCATTATTTCTTCTTAACATGCATATTTTATAAATATTATGAAGACCATATATATATAAAATAATTTTGTGTACATTGAAATTATATTTTCTTACTTTTATGAGAGAGAAAAATAGAAAGACAGACATGCACCTTCAATGGCGTTTCATTCCACAATCCCCGCCTCCACAACCTTTCCTAGCAACCAGAATTAAGAGCACACACAGTTCCTGGCATTCACAAGTAAAAGTAGGAGCTGAGTCATAATCTTCCACAGGATTTCAGTACTGCAGTGTTTTGCTGTTTTCTGTTAACTTATCTGGGCTCCCATCTGAAATTTAATTCACCAATTAGAAATTTTTCCTTCTTAGATAAGAAAATAAATTATTGTACCCATATACTGGTTAGCCCCTCCAGCTTTGCAAACATTTCAGTAATTGGGTATATGATACACAATTTTTTCATGTTGGTATGTTGAGATGCATCCAAATTTTTGTGTGGATCATTTGAGTTAGTTTTCTTATAAATTGTTTCATAACATGGTTTGTTACATTGCATATTGAACTTTTGTTCATAAGGTGTTTTTTGTTATACATAAAAATGGAAATATTAGATGAAGTATGAGAGGGCAGAAAACATAAATACAAATTCAGACTATGTCATATTATACAACAATCCTCATGATGAAAGAGTATGAATAAAAATAAATCTGATTGAAACTGGGTTTAAATTAATTATTTTGTTTTCCTTAGGAAAAACTAGGTCAGGACATTTAGAGACCTATAAAAATCCTAGACTTTTTATAAAATTTATTCAGTCATAATTATTCTGCAATTTGTTGCTCTATCATTTTAGAAAGATTCTTACACTTCAACAGTATATCTATTTTCTAGACTTGGGCAAAATGATACATGACAATCAATTAGATTATATTTAAGTGAGGATTCACAAAAACTTTATGCAATAAGTTTTATTTATATTCCATTGATATAACTGTGTCTACTGGCTATTCTTAACTCAAGAAAAGCTGAGATACATATTTTATTTTTAAGCCAGATATATTATTACCCTTAGAAATATTCATATACTTTTTTCGTTGTTTGAGGTTTTTCCCCACCAAGGACAGAAAAAATACCATCTCATACCATTATAAGTGAATGTTACCTGGATCCAGTGCATTCATTTGTGACGGCATAAATATTGGTATAGATATTTGCTTTATGCCCCCACACTTCTAAGCAAAGTAAGCAATGAAAATGTTCTCACCTCTTTGGAGGGTGATTTCTTGCTTTCTGTCTCTACATCTGTTTGGTGAGCACACACACCCTACAGTAAAAATCTCTCTCTGTAAAAACAAGCAAACAAACAAAAAAAATATACACTTAATTGCTACATCAAAAATAAGTAAGCCTTCCCTCAAAAATCTTATATACACGGTTTGTAGTTACTCTAATAAAATTAAAACGATTCCTAATCTTTTAAATCACTTATTCTATCTACAAAGTGCTATAGGAAAATATTAAACAAGCAAATATAGGTGAGATAAATTTGTCCTAGATTTTAAGAATGTAGAAGTGAAAATAAATGCCCTTCTTGACTCCCAACATACGAGGAATAGTCTCTCCATCTAGAAGACTTACCCAATAACTCATCACCTAGATACAAATGGAATTTCAATGCTGAGAATTCAAGAGGTGTAATAAATGCTCGGTACACATAAATAACTATTAAATCCATTCAAGATCATTTTTTAAGGTAAAATAGTATAGAATTACTTTATATTTTAAAATATTTTATTGTCAAAGGGCATGAGCTTTTACCAGAGAAAGAGAGAAAGAAAGAGAGAGAGAGAGAGAGAGAAACAACCCTTCAATGGAGTGTGGTCACACCACAGTCCTTTTTTCTTCATTTCTCCATCTTGTCAAGATTTTGAGCATGCACACACATGTACCTGGCATATTTTCCAAAGTACAGAGACCAGGATTCAAACTACAGTCAGCCATGTGGGATCTAGTTGCCTATGCACAGGATTTAACCACTGCTCTCTGGGGCTTGACTCTAGAATTATTATAAATAAAATTATAAGAATATGAATGGGTGTTGTTTTAGTTTTTGTTTTTTGGCACTTGATGAATTAAGATATATTATTAACACTGCTCACTTGTGCTTGATTTTTCAAAAGGTCAATGGCCAGGTTGAGTAATTCAAAGAATTAGCCTCTATGTGTAGTAAGTAGTGAAAAAATGCAGTTCAGAATATTTTGGATCTCTTCAACTCCCAATGTCTGTTTTCTCAACATTTTAGATCTCAGAAGTAATATTAGTTCTTCAGAAATACCTATGAATTTCAAATCCAATGCTGCCTAATTCTACTAGGTTTTGAAAATAATATCTCTACATTTAAGTTTTCTTCAAACCATTTACAGTATAGTAAATAAGTTTATTTATTAACAGTTGGTCTTACTGTTTTCCCTATTGTTAGGGCTTAAATGTTTGTCTCCTCCTAACCTCTGTGCCTCCTTTTTATTTATTTATTTTTTTACAGAATTATGAGGTGAGAACTTTGGCAGGTAATTATGATTAGATGAGGGGCCAGCCGGTGGTGTGGCAGTTAAAGCATTGAACTCTCACTTGCTGACCGTGTTTGGAATCCCTGGCCTAGCAACTTGCTTGCTTTCTCTCTCTGTCTCTTTGTGGTGAACATATATGCCCTATAATAAATTTAAAAGTAATAATGATAAGTAATAAAATAAATAATAAAAAAATTAAATTAGATGAGGTCATACAGATGCGGCCACCATAAGGGCATTAGGGAGTTTTATAAGGGAGAAAAAGATCCAAGCTAGTATTCTTGTCCTCTTATCATGTGATGCCCTCTAACAGGTTATGACAGCAAGAAGATTTGCACCAGATTGGCCCCTCCATTTTGAACATCTCGTCTTCAGAACTATGTGTTAAAAAGTCTTTATTCTTCACAATTTAGCAAGTCCATGATATTAAGTTATAGTAACAGAAATCAGACTAATAAACTTATAAAATATTTTGTAAGAGAACAATGATTTTTTTTTAATTAATGAATTAATGAACGACTTAATGTCTCCAACAATGGATTATAATTTCTGAATGTAAGAACTATGGCATACCCCTAGTATAGTGATTAGTACTTATTTAATAATGCATAATGATCGATTTAATTCTACATGTTGCTAAAAACTACTAGTCAGAAATTTAAAAAACAATATTTTTGTACTTAAAAACTAATTTTTGAATAATCAACTTAAATGTAATTATGGTTTTAATGTATCATGCACTCTTTTAATTTTCTTGAACACTTTGGTTTTGTTACCTCTTCGATCATCACCTTTTCATATCCCATTTAATCAACCATAAATATGATGGGAAGATGATAACCAGTTCTTATAGGTCATGAAGAATAATCTGGTATTAAAATGGGAATTTTTATTTTAATCGCTATTTATATAAAATAAAAATTTCCTTTTGTAAATCTGTAAGTGGACAGTAGAGATTCAGCTGTCTTTGATCTTAGTTAATCATACCATAGCCTATAAAGTTATTACTGGTATTTTGCTTTGAATATAGCTACCACCAATTTATTCTTATTGACCTTCACCCATGGTTTTAACTAGTCATTCTCTAACCTGTCAAGACCATGACAAATGCCCCTAGTGTATACTGTGATTGAACGTGAAGTTCCTGTAGTGAGAAGAATCCCTTAGGCAATGTTAAAAGAGATACCAGAAAACTCTGACCCTTAAATTCAAGTCTAGTTGGTTTTCCTATTAATCCAGAAGGCCTAAAGTAAAGAAGCAATGTGCCACTTTTATGTGTGCAGACACATGAGGAGGACGGACAGCTAAGAGAGCATCTAACGTTGTGTCAGATGAAAAATAACTAGGAAAAAACCTGCACATCATATACTGCACATACTGCTGTTTTAAAAACAAATAGATAAATCTTTTTAATCTAATTAAAATCAAATTAGAAACACAGTTTTTTTTAATGGCACACATTTTAAAATGTAGCATCCTCATTGATTTTCTAAGTATATTACTAACAAAATTTGTCCGATTTTTATATGCCTTTTCTTTTTTGTTCAGTATATTTTTTTTTCCTTTTATTCTTTAGCTTTATTAAGGTACAATTGACAAAAAAAAGTGTGTATTCAAGGCATTCACTGTCGGGCATACACACACACAGACATACACATATGTTGTGAAATTATTATTCTGTCTAGCTAGTTGCCATATCCACCTCACTATATTTTCTAAATGAAATGTTGATATTTTCAAATAGGGATTTAGAGTGACAACTGATAGGGAGTTACGTTTTATTGTAGCTCTCTTGCCAAAATTAAATTAGCTAAAGGAAAGCATATATTTTTTAAGTATGAAATTCCTAGACATCTTGCATAATTGCATTTATTACTAAATCTAAACTATATCTAATTACATATACACAAAATTAACAGGTTAATGATAAAATATTAGGAAAAATGATTAAATGCACACAACATATACTAATAGATTTTTACATTTTTACATAAAAGAAAGGGAAATTACTGAATTGTATCATCACTTATTCAGTTCTAATATTACATATAAGGTATAAGTTAGACAATCAGGAAAACAACATATTTCAAATACTATTGAAAATGCAATTTTAGGGACCAGCAGTTAGCATAATTGCTATGTCTCTGGACTCCCATATAGTCGACGGTAATTTGAGTCCCAGACCCGGTGGCTTAAACTCATGCTGGGCACTTGTGTGCGTGTCCAAGATCCTAAGAGGTTAATGGAGGAGTAGGGATTGTGGCTTGGCCATTCCTCTTGGGGGGTGATTTCTCGCTTTCTGTTTCCCTGTCTCTCCCTGTCTTTCTGGTAAGCACACGCGTCCTATAGCAAAACCTCTCTAAAAAAAAAAAAAAAAAGATGCAATTTTATATATGGATTCATTAGAAGTTGTATTTTAGGAGATACAAAAAGGTTATGAAATTTAATTGTGAAATTGAATTCAAGTATTAAACTTCAGTTTTGTCAAATATTGAGTATGCTTTTAGGCAAATTATTCATCATATTGTGTCTCAGTATTTTTATTTTGAAAATAACAATAATAATTACATTCTCCTTAGTGTTATTGTGAAAAATAAAGAAGTTAGTTAATGCCTGAAACAAGATCAGCACAATGAAACATTTAGCTATTGTTTTCAGGTATTCAGTAGCTTAAATTGACAATCTTCCCTAGTTCAGGGTGCTAAGATTCAGACACATTAAAAAGGAATGCAATTTGAAAATGATATCTTCTAATATGATTTAAAAAATTTGGTTTTATTCTCCTGTGAAAAATGAATTGTGTAAGTAAATGACAAACTTACATGGGAATTCAGATTCTCATCAGCTCTAATAGTGAGGCACAGAGCCATCTTGTGGAATTTTTGGCCATGTACTAAAGAAAGTTGTCCAGCTATAAGATGGGCTCTAAGTAGTAAATTGTAAAACTAGCACAAATTTTTGAAATAATTGGCTTAACTATATCACCTCCATCAAGGACTGTGCTGAGTAGAGGAACAATACGGAGTTCAAATATATTTCTTTTCTTTATACTTTTGCCTATTCCACCTGATGATGAAAGTAGTGGTTAGAACATTGGGATCATAACCTTTGCAGTCCAGTTGTCATTTTCTAAACCTACAAATATACTTAAAATGTGTCATATGGTAAAAGTTCAATAAAGAAAACATCTACATATGCTCAAAATCTAAAACTTGTCATTTCGAGATGTCACAATTGTGAAAAAGCAAAGTGAAATATTTATAACCTATGACTAGCAATCAATTACAAACCATAAGATGATAAAGACATTCAGTTTAGGCAGGGTTGTTCTGCCTTTAGGGATGATCTGAGATGACCTCTCCTTCATAATCCTGACTGACAGGGCCTTACTAGTCATTCTGCTTAAACTGGCATAGCTTTAGATAGATTTTTCCTATCTCTAGCACACTGACTTCTGTTTTCTTAGAGCATTTGCTTTAGAAAACTTGCAACAGTAAATTCTTTTTTCTAGTCTCTTAAGATGTAAATATTTTCCTGGCCTCTTATGAATTTAACAAACCAGGAACACCTTCTTCAAGAACATGAGTGCTATTCTTTTGAAGTATAATAATCAAGATAGTGCTCCCCTCTCATTTTTTATGAGAGTAGAACTCTAATGTTAGCAGAGGTGCTTTCAACCAAGTTGCAAAACTGTTCATTGTCATGAGGATATAAAGAAAAAAGAAAAAAAAATGACTTTTCCTTTGGGTAAAAACCATTGAAATAAACAGGATACCTCTAACTATCTCTTAAGAAAGCTCCAATTATTTGTTTCGGTAAAGTTGAGCTCAGATTGATTTATGGCCTCTCTGCCCTGTTGTAATGGCTTTGAATAAAATATCTCCTGATGTTTAAATTTGTTCAATTTAATATTTGCCTTGACTCTGCTCATTAAGTATAAAAAATGATAATCAAATGTTGACCTTTTAATAACTCTCTGTGTGTGTCCTTTTCTGGATGTCCTATTAGGACTAAAAATTTAGTCATCAATAGATTTTAAAACGGTATATTGTTTTTCTCTCTTTCCTTTTAAAGTCTATCTTGACAGAAAATGTAAAGCAATCTGAAATTAACTAAGTGTTTAGGATCAGTGTTATCAGTGTTTTTAAAGAGCAGTACATTTGAAAGTGGAACACTTCTCTACATGCAATATATACAAGGAGTCACAATTCTAATATACATTTGTATTCATTCTCTTTAGAGTATTTATTATTCACTTTTAATCTTCATACATATATACAGTGTACAAAACATGTTTTTTCACAGCATGAATTTAGTCAAGACAAAGGCATTATCCTATACATTATCATCAGCAAGTAAATTTTCATTATTTTGCCAATTAAATATATTCTTATTTCCTCTTTTCCTCTGCCTCCCCCTATCATCCACCCCCTATTTCTCCCCACTATCTATACTATCCACAGTTTCCCTCCCTGCTATTACACCTTCCAATATTTCAATTTTTGCTATAGAGCACAAACATTCAATATATATTGAGTAGGGAGATAATAGAGTCTGTCTTTGACAGTCTGACTTGCTTCTCTTAGCATTAAGTTTTTTATATTCATCTACTTTGCACTTTGGGTCAAATATCGGAGTCTCATTGTTCATTGTGCCGACCCGGGGGGACAGTCGAACAGGTTTCCTGAGTGAAGGAGTGAGAGCTGGGACAAGCGGCATAGTGTTACAACACAGAAACAACATCAAGTCTTCAGTGTCGTCTGTTCATTGTGGGCAGCAAGGTCCTGGTCATCTGTGTCATCTTCCTGGTCATCTGTGTCGTATTCCTGGTTGTCTTCTGGCTACTGTGGGCCAGGCATCCTGGTTATATACATGCTGGTGGGCCGTGATTGCTTGTAAAAGGTGGGTTATGATTGGTTGCTTTGGGACCAATCATGAGGCGCTGGATATGCAAATCTGAGGGAGTCTAGTGGCCAATCAGAGCAAGGTTTCGAAGGTCAGGTTTTGAAGGGAAGCCAATCATGGTTTTTGGCATTGTGTAATTGCTTTCTGAGAAACCGGCAATATTCGCTGGTGCGCAGCCTTCCACAGTTCATTATGGCTGATTAGTATTTCATAGAGTACATGTGCAACATTTTACAATCCACTTGTCTATTTTTGAGCATTTGGGTTGATCCAGTGTCCTAGCAATTGTAAATAATGCTACAATAAATGTAGATGGTCAAGTGTTTTTCTTGCTGAGGGCTTTCCTATCCGTGAGGTAGATGCTAAAGAGCAGAATTACTGTGTTGTATGGCAGTTCTATTTTTAGATTTCTGATCAATTTCCATATTGTTCTCTACAGTGATTGTACTACTCTACATACCCACCATTAGTGTAGGAGAGTTCCATTTTCACCACAGCGTTGCCAGCATTTGTCATTATTATTTTCATAATTTTAGCCATTCTGCTTGAGGTTAAGTGGTGTTTCATTGTGGTTTTGACTTGTGTTTCCTTTATGATAAAAGATGCTTAGTATCTTTTCATTTACCTTTTAGCCATTCATATGTCTTCCTTGGAAAATTTATAGCCATCCTCTTAAGATAATAAAATGATAACCTTTCATTTAGCCTTGGTTTTTCAAATATATACATTATACAAATAGGCAAATCATATAAGACTTACTGAATTAAGAAACAAATGCCAGGTATAGTACCTGAAGTTTATAACATAGGTGAGCGATAAATGTAGTTTTCCTTGTACTTCTTATAAAACTTGGTCTCTGATTTAAGACTTTTATTTTTGAAAAATACAGAAGAAACTCTTGAAAATAATGACAGAGGCAAAGATTTCTTAAATAAGATCCCTAAAAATCAATTGGCTATATGTTTGGTGGATTTATTACTGGAATTTAAATTTTGCTCAAATGGCCTATGAATCTGATTTTGTCAATATGATGCTGTTTTTAAGTATTATAGTTCTGTAGTATGGTTTGATACCAGGTAGTGAAATTCCTCTTACTTCATTCTTTTTGCATAGTATTGCTTTTGGTGATATGGAGTATTTTGTAATTCCAGAGAAATTTTATGATTGGTTTTCATACTTCTGTGAAGTATGCCACCGATAGTTTTTCAGAGGCATCTGATCAAAGTCACACTGAATTTATGTATTAATTTAAGTAGATTTAGACACTAGCAGATGATGTAGAAATAATTTAAGTAGATTTAAACACCAGCAGATGATGTAGGAATTACATTACTGGGCTCCTACATGGCTGACGATGGTTTGCATCTTGGACTGGCTGGCTTGAAACTCACTCTGGGCATATGTGTGTGTCTGGCCAAGATCCCAGGAGGAGAATAGAGGGAAAGGATATTGGTAATAGTGCCCCCCCCCTTGAGGGGAGGTGATTTCTCACTTTTTCTCTCACTGTCGCTGTTTCTCTCTGGCAATCACACAAGCCCTAAGGCAAAAATGTGTACAAAAAATTAAGTAGATTTTAAATTTTAATTATATATATTTTAAAATTTATTTTTATTTATTTTTTTAATATGTTTGCTATAGGGCACATTTGCTCACCAGAGAGACAGAGATAGAGAGACAGAAGCAAGCAATCACCCCCCAGGAAGGATAGCTACACTGCAATTCTTTCTTCCCCATTTTCCTCTCAGGATTTTGGCCACACACACACACACACACACACATGTGCTCA
>NW_006160049.1:357426-373351 GCF_000334495.1 Tupaia belangeri chinensis
GGAATTTTAAGTCACTGAGTGGGTGACTTGAAGCTGGTTGACTATATGGGGGTTCAACAATGTAACCATTAGACCAACTGCTGGTCCAAAAACTGTAATTATTCTCCAATCAAAGGACAAAGATGGATTTATATTTTTCTGTATGATACTTAATTCCTTTTTTGTTTGTTTGTTTTTCATAGAAGTCTTTCATTTCTTTTGCTAGGTTTATTTATTCAAATACCTATACATAATGGAAAAGAACTAGTCTCATAAATGATCAGTGTAAATATGCTGGAACAAACTGTCCTCATTTAGAGTTTCTGGTAATATTTATTGTGACTAATGTTTACAATATACCTAAGTATCAGAATTTTTGTGAATTATATCATTTTTCAAAGAAGAGTTTAGTTTGAGGATAAATACCTATAGCTAGCCACTATCATCCAGATATTTCTATCTTGCTTATACTAACAATCTTAAACGTTAAGGAAATATTCTAATGAGGAAGCATGCTGTGACAATATGCTAGCTAAGCTACTATATAGACACATTTTATTATTTAAAATCTATGTGTTATGCCTATGGATATGCAATTTTCATTTTATTCCTGTCTCATCAAACTTAGAAATAGACCCATGAAAATACAACCTAGATACCTCAGAATAATCTCAGCCTGATTTTAACTTTGTGTTTATAAACTTCTCATTGGATTTGAATTTGTAATTTAACTTGCTGATAAGCTCCTGGGACATCTTTTTTATCCCAACATTAGTAAAGCTGCTTTTAACAATGTGCAGCAGTGATAGCTGTTATCTGTCCATTATCCTTTTTTTGGCTCATCAAAAAAATTATGCAAGTTCTTTTTCTTATATCCTTCTACTACAAACAGATCAGCAAAGAAAAAGAACATAGTATGCATTCTGACATAATTTTAGCCAATAACTCCCCACAAAAATCCTCAGTAGTTTTTCCTCTTTTAATTAAAAACAAACAAAAAAAACCCCTGGAATTGTAAAAAACTAAAAACTTAGGGTATTCAGGGTCTAGAGAAGCACTAATACATAGATGATGAATTATTTTGTTTGATATTTAATCTAATGAAACACTAAACTATTTTGATAGATACATACCATGAAATGAAGTTTACATCACAGTTCAGATACATATACATAGGAACTTCAAATAGTTCATGAAAACATGGAATTAAAGTTTACTTTTGTACAAATAAAATTAAATAATTGTTTTTCATAATATGCATCGCTCATGAACTTTGTATCTATTACATATCTTCTCAGGTATGTAATAGACACGCCCTAGAATATAACAAAACTGTTTTACTATAACTATTTCTAACTACCTAATAAAATGGCTTGGATTTAAGTGACTTAATAAATAATTACTTATTAGACCAAATTAAAACTACTTTCATGATTAATAGACAGTACAGACATAGAAATTCACTTAATTATTCAGTATGCTAGCATCTGAACTGAAATAGCATGACCACCACAAATCCCTTTTTTATCACTTAATAAAAAAATCTGATTATATATCACAGTAACTTAGTATATTTCTTAGGTATTATATATTTCCTGCCTGGCAAGTTAATAGACTCAACTTTGTAATTACAAGTGGCATTAGTAGTAGTAATAACTACATTGCATTATGATCTTCCTTTTGTTCTTAAACATTCTAGGATTCTCACCAAAACTACCTTGTTCCCCTCACTTACTGGTGCCAGTTTTAGTAAACTTCTGAAGAGAAACAATATGCTTACCTGTGTCATTCGGTGTTGGCTTTGGTGTTCAGTGAATTATGCTGTGGGTGGAACAGTAGTGATTGACTGATAACTGTTTTCTTCTTGAGCCCTCCTTAAATTTATTACATTTACTGAGGCTGTTTGTGGGTCCTCTAACTTTGAGCTACCATGGCTCATGACTTGTTTTATAATGTTAACCATCATTTATCTGTCACTGAGCTTTCAATCCATTGTGTTTCCTAGTTTTCTATGATTGTTTAGGAAAAGAGTATCAATTATTGTCTTCTCTGGTGCTTTCCTATTTCTGTCTTGAGACTATCACAAGAATCATTCTAGGCTGGTTGTGGTCAGTAAAGTCTCCATAAGAACTTCTTTATTTTTTTAAGATTTTTGCCATAGGGTCTGTGTGTTCTCCAGAGACAGAGAGGGGAAAAGAAATAAATTGCGCTCCAGGAGGCCATACTGCAGTTCTTTCTAAGACATTCTTCTCCAGGAATTTTGGGAATGAGCATGTGTGCTGGGTGGGATTTTATTTATTTATTTATTTTGGAGAAGTTTTTGCTATAGGGTGCATGCACTCACCAGACACACAGAGAGAGACAGAGAGATAGAAAGTGAGAAATCAACCCCCAGAGGGGATGGCCATGCCGCAATCCCTTCTCTTCCATTCTCCTCTCGGGATCTTGGGCATGCATGTACACGTGCCCGGTGTGAGTTTAAGCCACCGGGTCCGGGACTGGAACCACAGTTGACTAAGTGGGAGTCCAGCGACATAGCCATTACGCTAATTGCTGGTCCCCTGGGTGGGATTTTTAAGCCATGAAGTCTGAACTCAAATAGCAATTGAATAGGGAGCCTTAACTACATCAAATAGCAATTGGGAGTCCAGAGCCTTAACTACCACATGACAACTGGCTCCATGGAGACTATTTTTTTTTTTTTTTTTTTTAGAGAGGTTTTCGCTATAGGGTGCGTGGGCTCAACAGACAGAGAGAGACATAGAGACAGAAAGCGAGAAATCACCCCCCAGAGGGGATGGTCAAGCCGCAATCCCTTCTCCTCCATTCTCCTCTTGGGATCTTGGGCATGCACACACACGTGCCTGGCATGAGTTTTAAGCCACCGGGTCCGTGACGTGAACCGCAGTGGACTACGTGGGAGTCCAGCGACATAGCCATTACGCTAACTGCTGATTCCCACCATGGAGACTATTTTAATGACATAATATCAATTGTTTAAATTAATTTTAAAATCTTCCTTATCTGCATGCTCTAAAAATATCTGATCCAGGTTGACATGACACTAAGTAAAAATAATAATAATAACAATTAAACTAATTACATTGTCCTTAAAATCCATGGTAGCTCTGATGTAATTCGTTTATACTAAGAGAACTACTCATATAATTTCAAAATGGTACATGCACCCGTACAATTTAGAAATTAATTAGTAATGATGAAATGTTTGGCTTCTAAGAAAAGTGCCTGCTTAGTTGGATCTTTAACTATGAGAAAGATGTAAAAACAAAACAAAACAATGAAATCTTCAGTTATAATTAAGGCTAACACCTCGGTTACCTATTTTGTGGTTAAGAGATTTTAAGATATTCAAATTGTTTAGTAATTAAAAATTATTGTAGGGCCTTCCCTATAGCCTATCAATTAAAATAGTCAGATCCCACATGGCTAACCATGGTTCAAGTCCTGGCCCCAGGGAATGAAAATCACGCTTTGTACATGTGCATGCCTCAAATCCGACAGGTTGGAGAAATGGAGCAGAAGAGATTTCAATGTGATCACATCCCATAGTGGTGCTTTAACCCTCTCTCTATGTCTCTCTGTCTCTCCATTTCTGATGAGTGCACATGTTTGAGGAAATAAAAAAAATACATTGTGTATATGTAAAAAGACATACAATGTATATAAAATAATTTATATAAAAAATCAATGTGAATATTTAAACATTAATATGATCTCTTCATCGATATATTATAATGTAAAATTTTCAGATTACTATTATAGTTTAGATAAACTTGTTTAATTTCTCATAAAAATATAATTAACACTTTTTTTCTTTTTAGAGAAATATTTTTGCTATCGGGGTGTGTGAGCAGAGAGAGACAAAGAGAAAGATAGTGAGAGATCATGCTGCAGAGAGGATGACCATGCCATAATCCCGTCTCCTTCATTCTCAAAATTTTGGGCATGCACACATACATGCCTGGTCTAAGTTTCAAGTTGCTGGGTCTGGTACTCAAACTGCAGATTCATAGATTGCCATGTAGAAGTCCATGATAACCACTACGCAACTTGCTGACATCTTAAAAGATTTAATTCTGAAAAAAAAAAAAATTGTTGCTTTCACAAATGTTTAGGGTTGCTACGGCCGTCAGATAATGTGATGTTTAGGGTGCTGGATCCAATAAGGCTGGCTACACAGCTCAAGTCCCTGGGTCTTAAAAATCATGCTGGTTGTATGAACATGTGTGTCCAGAATCCCAGGAGGATAATAGAGGAGAAGAAATTGTGGCATGGATATCACTCCTGGGGGGGGGGTGATTTCTCACTTTCCCTCTTTCTGTTTCTGGCAAGTGCATGCACCCTCCCAATTGGGGGGGAGGCAAAAAAACTAAAAACTAAGACAAAACAATATGTATATATAAATTACACCTAAATAAAGGTATTTCTAAACAGATAAATTTTTTGTTTGATTCAATGAGACTATTAATGCTACAGAAAATTAAACAGTTGAATTTGTCATTTTTGGTACTTAAAGTATTCTAATAAATATAGTATGTTCACAGTTTTGGTAAGATTTATCTAGGGAGATTTAATTCTTGCTTCTGACTGACATAACATTAATGATATTATTTCCTCTAGACTCAAATTTTGCAGCAATTTTTTAGCTAAAAGTAATAGTTAAAATGGAGACTTTTAAAAATGTATTTGACTCATATTACTTTACTCCTTACATGACTTATAGCTTATACTTATAAAAGATAACATTTTTTTCTATAAACACAGGTATTTTATAATATTGACAATAGTAACATTTCAGGAAGTCAATAATAACACATTCATACTCAAATAATTGATCAAAAAATATGTCCTTAAATATCTTAAACTTGTTTCACTTTCCTAGTGCATATTTAGATATATTTGGTTAAAACAACTCTCATCTTTCCTAAAAACCTACAAAAATATAACCTGCTTTCCTTCTGACTTTCCATGTATATGAGGGGACTTGAAAAAGTTCTTAGCAAAATGGAATTAAAATATAAGTTTATTGGGACCAGCAGTTAGTGTAATTGCTATGTCTCTGGACTCCCATGTAGCCAACAGTGGTTCACGTCCTGGACCCGGTGGCTTAAACTCACGCCGGGTGCGTGTGGGTGTGTGCCCAAGATCCCAAGAGGAGAATGGAGGAGAAGGAATTGCGGCGTGACCATCCCCCCTGGGGGGTGATTTCTCACTTTCTATCTCTTTGTCTCTCTCTCTGTCTTTCTGGCGAGCGCACGCACCCTATAGCAAAAACCTCTCCTAAAAAAAAAAAAAAAAGTATAAGTTTATTTTGATGTCATAAATTAGAATACATGTGTATTTTTTCATGACTTGCACTTTTCTATGAACTTATTGAACAACTATACCTGGGGACTAGCAGGTGACATAGTAGTTAAGGTGCTGGACTCCCATGTGATCAACTGTGGTTCAAGCCTTAGACCAATCGACTTGAAAATCATGTCAGGCATGTGTGCTCAGAATCTCGAGGGAATTGCAGTGTAGCAATCCTCCCTAAGGGGTAATTTATTTTTTTTCCTCTTTCTCTATTTCTCTCTGGTGAGTACACATGCCCTACAGCAAAAAATCTCTCAAAAAAAAGACAAAAACTATACCTGTATTTCAAATATTTTTGCATCAAAATAAAAATAACAGTTTAATTCCTCTCACATAATCACAATATTGATTACAGAGAGAACATTTTATTATTTTATTATCAATAATAAAAATCCATTTTCTCTGACCTAGAAGTATGTTGTGTCTTCTCCCATCATTCATGAATGTGTGACAGACTAACTTGCTGATTTGTAAGAAGGTTAAAATCTTACACACTTTTTTATCCTTAATGGTAAGTCAAGAAATGTCTATGTAAAGTTTATACAGAAACCAGCTGGTTGTCTTAAGTATGAAAAACTGGCCCAAAAGTTATTTTTGTATAACTCAGGCATATGCAAATTAAAGAACATTAGTAATTGCGGGAACCAGCAATTAGCATAATGGCTATGTCGCTGGACTCCCACATAGTCAACTGCGGTTCGCGTCCCGGACCCGGTGGCTTAAAACTCACGCTGGTTGCGTGTGCGTGCGTGCCCAAGATCCCAAGAGGAGAATGGAGGAGAAGGGATTGCGGTGTGACCATCCCCCCTGGGGGGTGATTTCTCGCTTTCTGTCTCTCTGTCTCTCTCTGTCTGTCTGGCAAGCGCACATGTCCTATAGCAAAAACCTCTCAAAAAAATAAAAAAAGAACATTAGTAATTGCTATTGTGGTCAATGTATTATCAACAGTGCATTCTATGATGCAAGAAAGTCACTCTTTTTAGCACTTAAAAATTCATTTTTTTGCCCTCCTAATACTACTTAGTATTTTTTAAACTGTGTATGTACTATTTTTTTTTTTTTTTGAGAGAGGTTTTCGCTATAGGGCGCTTGCGCTCACCATACAGACAGAGAGAGACGTAGAGACAGAAAGCGAGAAATCAACCCCTCGGGGGGATAGTCACGCCGCAATCCCTTCTCCTCCATTCTTCTCTCGGGATCTTGGGCACGCACGCGCATGTGTCTGGCCTGAGTTTTAAGCCACCGGTTCCGGGATGCCAACCGAGGTCGACCATGTGGGAGTCCAGCAACATAGCCATTACGCTAATTGCTGGTTCCCGCTGTAAAATTTTTTTGAGATTTTTTTTTTCTTTTGTCAGAGAGAAAGAGAGAGAGAAAGCAAAAAATCACCTCCCAGGAGGGATAGCCACCCCATAATTTCTTCTCCTCCACTGTCCTCTCAGTATTTTTCTCTCACACACCCAATTTAAGTTGCAAGTTGCCAGGTCTGAGACTTGAACTGCATTTGATTTTTACTAAACTTTTACTAAAACATGTGGGAGTCCAGCTCCTTAACCACTATGCTACCTGCTGGCCCCAATGTGAATTACATTTCCCTTGCATTTGTTTCACAAAATCTTAATTCAAACTAATATTCTGATCTCTGCTGTAGTACCTAGTAGCTTTGCAACCTTGAAAAAAAAAGCACTTAATTTTAAGCCTATGTCACTATATGCATAATAATAGCCACATTATAAGGTTTTATTTAGATTACCTAAGAAAATTTTAAAGATATGTAATACAGTTTTTAGAACATATAATTTTTGATAAATATAGTATCATGATTATGAACATGAAAATATCATCAGTGTGGTTAATGTGGTTATTATTTTAGTGAGAATCAATTTTTGAAAATTTTATATTAAATCAGATCAATAGAAGGAATGAATTTTGGGGACCAGCAGATGGCATAGCAGTTACATCACTGGACACCCACATGACTGACTGTGGTCCAAGACCTAGACCAGGTAGCTGCTACATCATGCTGGTCATATGTACGTGTGTGCACAAGATCCCAGGAGGGGAGTGGAAGAGAAGGGATTGTGGTGTAGCCATCTCTCCTGTGGGTTCATTTTTGAGTTTCCCACTCTCTATCGCTGTTTCTTTCACTTGAGAGCAGCACACACAGCTTAAGGCAAACATCTCTTTAAAAAAAATAATTTTTTTCATGAAATCACAAACATATATGCTGAAATAAGATTGCTTGAAAAAACTTAAGTTTTTTGATTTTGTTTTTGCATTTATTGAGATGCATGATAGCATCAGGTTTTCCATTTTATTTAAGCTTACTTAATGGATTTGAGATCCACAAATTACTTTATTTAATAGTATATTATATATATAACTTGAAAATTATATTTATATATTTAATATTATATGACATGACTTTATTCAATATTATACATTATCAATTCATTTTATAGTTTAAAGGCTAATGGAATATTTTATCATGGATTCAAAATATCAAGTGTACTCTGAGTTATGACCTTTATCATTGTTCAGAACAACTTTTTTTTTGTCTTCTTCCTTCCATTATTTCTTTTTCTTTTTTTCTTTCTTTCTTCCTTTCCTTTCATTCTCTTTCTTCCTTTCTTTCTCTTTCTTTCTTTCTTTCTTTCTTTCTTTCTTTCTTTCTTTCTTACTTTCTTTCTTTCTTTTTTTCTTTCTTTCTTTCTTCTTTCTCTCTTTTTCTTTCTTCCTTTCTATTTCTCTTTTTTCTTCTTTCTTTCATTCTTTCCTGTCTTTGTCTTTTGACCTTTACTGAAGTTTCTGTGCATTCACGCACCACAGAGAGAGAGAGAATGAAAGAAAGTGAGAAAGCATCTCCTACAGAAAATGGTCATGCTACAATCTTCTTTCCTCCATTTTTATCCCTTTTTGGGATTTTGGGCTTCCATGTACATGCAACCAGCATTTTTTTCAAGCTACAGAGTCCCAGACTTGAACTACACAGCTAGTCATGTGGGGTCCAATTCCTTAACCACCATGCCACAGACTAACTGAATCTCTAAGATACCCTTATTGCATCATTTTATCTAAAATATTATTTCTTAGAAAGTACATTTGTTAACTTAGCCTAATTGTAAGCATGTTGAAGTGTTTTAAAAGGACCTAGACAAAATTTCAAAGTTACTTTACTCTTTAGCATTGAAGCGAAGGTAACTTTGTACATGATTATAAACTTAGCAAAGATGCAACAAAATTAGAAATATTAATTAAAAGGCCACACAGGTGGCATGCAATCCCTTCTCCTCCATTCTTCTCTCGGGATCTTGGGCACGCACGCGCATGTGTCTGGCCTGAGTTTTAAGCCACCGGTTCCGGGATGCCAACCGAGGTCGACCATGTGGGAGTCCAGCAACATAGCCATTACGCTAATTGCTGGTTCCCGCTGTAAAATTTTTTTGAGATTTTTTTTTTCTTTTGTCAGAGAGAAAGAGAGAGAGAAAGCAAAAAATCACCTCCCAGGAGGGATAGCCACCCCATAATTTCTTCTCCTCCACTGTCCTCTCAGTATTTTTCTCTCACACACCCAATTTAAGTTGCAAGTTGCCAGGTCTGAGACTTGAACTGCATTTGATTTTTACTAAACTTTTACTAAAACATGTGGGAGTCCAGCTCCTTAACCACTATGCTACCTGCTGGCCCCAATGTGAATTACATTTCCCTTGCATTTGTTTCACAAAATCTTAATTCAAACTAATATTCTGATCTCTGCTGTAGTACCTAGTAGCTTTGCAACCTTGAAAAAAAAAGCACTTAATTTTAAGCCTATGTCACTATATGCATAATAATAGCCACATTATAAGGTTTTATTTAGATTACCTAAGAAAATTTTAAAGATATGTAATACAGTTTTTAGAACATATAATTTTTGATAAATATAGTATCATGATTATGAACATGAAAATATCATCAGTGTGGTTAATGTGGTTATTATTTTAGTGAGAATCAATTTTTGAAAATTTTATATTAAATCAGATCAATAGAAGGAATGAATTTTGGGGACCAGCAGATGGCATAGCAGTTACATCACTGGACACCCACATGACTGACTGTGGTCCAAGACCTAGACCAGGTAGCTGCTACATCATGCTGGTCATATGTACGTGTGTGCACAAGATCCCAGGAGGGGAGTGGAAGAGAAGGGATTGTGGTGTAGCCATCTCTCCTGTGGGTTCATTTTTGAGTTTCCCACTCTCTATCGCTGTTTCTTTCACTTGAGAGCAGCACACACAGCTTAAGGCAAACATCTCTTTAAAAAAAATAATTTTTTTCATGAAATCACAAACATATATGCTGAAATAAGATTGCTTGAAAAAACTTAAGTTTTTTGATTTTGTTTTTGCATTTATTGAGATGCATGATAGCATCAGGTTTTCCATTTTATTTAAGCTTACTTAATGGATTTGAGATCCACAAATTACTTTATTTAATAGTATATTATATATATAACTTGAAAATTATATTTATATATTTAATATTATATGACATGACTTTATTCAATATTATACATTATCAATTCATTTTATAGTTTAAAGGCTAATGGAATATTTTATCATGGATTCAAAATATCAAGTGTACTCTGAGTTATGACCTTTATCATTGTTCAGAACAACTTTTTTTTTGTCTTCTTCCTTCCATTATTTCTTTTTCTTTTTTTCTTTCTTTCTTCCTTTCCTTTCATTCTCTTTCTTCCTTTCTTTCTCTTTCTTTCTTTCTTTCTTTCTTTCTTTCTTTCTTTCTTTCTTACTTTCTTTCTTTCTTTTTTTCTTTCTTTCTTTCTTCTTTCTCTCTTTTTCTTTCTTCCTTTCTATTTCTCTTTTTTCTTCTTTCTTTCATTCTTTCCTGTCTTTGTCTTTTGACCTTTACTGAAGTTTCTGTGCATTCACGCACCACAGAGAGAGAGAGAATGAAAGAAAGTGAGAAAGCATCTCCTACAGAAAATGGTCATGCTACAATCTTCTTTCCTCCATTTTTATCCCTTTTTGGGATTTTGGGCTTCCATGTACATGCAACCAGCATTTTTTTCAAGCTACAGAGTCCCAGACTTGAACTACACAGCTAGTCATGTGGGGTCCAATTCCTTAACCACCATGCCACAGACTAACTGAATCTCTAAGATACCCTTATTGCATCATTTTATCTAAAATATTATTTCTTAGAAAGTACATTTGTTAACTTAGCCTAATTGTAAGCATGTTGAAGTGTTTTAAAAGGACCTAGACAAAATTTCAAAGTTACTTTACTCTTTAGCATTGAAGCGAAGGTAACTTTGTACATGATTATAAACTTAGCAAAGATGCAACAAAATTAGAAATATTAATTAAAAGGCCACACAGGTGGCATGTTGGTTAAGGCTCTGGACTCCTACATGGTTGACATCGATTTAAATCCTGGATCTGGTGGCTTGCTTTCTCACTTTCATTCTCTCTCCTGCTGTCTCTCTCTCTGATGACTATACCATGTTTAAAAATAATACTACTACAAAATAAAATAAAATAAATAACTTTTCTAAAAAGAAAAAAAAATTCATTAAGAACCATCCTAGATGTGAAAATGCTGAAAACATAGTAAAGATATTAATTTTAAGTATTTCCATTCAGATATATGAATGTATTATTTTACTTATAAGATCCATAATAGATTTCTTAAGCTTTTGATTTGGAAAAAATTTAGAAAACTTTTCCAATATTGGTAAAATTCTTAATGTAGAATCTTTGGTTCTTGAAGTTACATGATATGAGATAATTTATCTTCCGTTTTAAAATAAATAATAAAAAAGTAAGAAAATTTATTTTAAAACTTTAAAGATACACACTTTCACCATTGCTATTCAAAATTGTATTGAAAGTTCTAGTCAAAGGAACTAGGCAAGAACAATTACATATAGATAGATAGATTGATAGATAGAGATATAAATATCCCATTTAGAAAGAAAGAATCAAAAATATATTTATTCAAAGGTGAAATAATTCTCTATATAGAAAATTCCCTCAAATACACAAGACATCTACTATGTAAGAAACAAATTCAATAAAGTTCTGTTGAATTTTAAGTCCAGAGTCAACACACAAACATTACACATATTTATTGTAATGAGAAAAACTGAAAATAAAATTTAGAGTGCAATTGCTTACAGATTAAAATTGGGGGGGAAGGAAGTGGCATGTCGGTTAAGGCTCTGGACTTTCATAGGGCCAACCTCAGTTCAAACTTTGGACCCAGTGGTTTCAAAATCAGCCAGGCATGTGTGTATGCATGCCTCAAATCGTAAGAGGAGAATAAAGACATGTTTGAGGTGTGGTCATCCCCTTGTGGGGGTAATTTATCACTTTCCCTCTCTTGGTCTCTCTCTGTCTCTCTCCAGCCAGCACACAGTATTCTATGGCAGATAAATATAATGAAATAAGAACAAATTTAGCCAAGGTAAAAAGATATTTGTTCATTGGAAACAACAACAAAAAAAAACATTGCCAGAAGTTAAAGATTAAATAAATGGAAAAATATCCTATATTCATGAGTAGAAATACTCAATATTTAAGATGACCAGAGCCCTGTAAACAAACTACAGATTGAACCTAATCCATACTAATTGCAACAGCTTTTTTGCAGAAATGGGAAAAACTGATGAATTTTGTGATGTCCCAAAGGGTCAATAAAATCTTGAAAAAGAACAAATTTAGAGTCTAGATTCATTTTTTGTAATTTTACAACTTACTACTACAATGGGATACTAGTCAAAATTGTTTAGTGCTGGCATATGTGCAGATATATAGAACAACTCAATAGACTTGAGAGTCTAGAAATAAATCTATGTGCTTCCACACTGTTGATATTTGAAAAGCGTGGCAAGTGCACTAAATGGGGAAAGAACAGTTTCTGTATAAAAGATGTTGACACAGCTGGATTTCCATATGCAATAGAATGAAGTTGGACACTTCACAGAATGTAAAAAATTAACTCAAATTGAATCAACAGCATAAGTACTAACACCAAAAACTCTTAAAAAAAAAGCATAGGGATAAACATCCATGTCTATATATGTGGCAATGTATTCTTAGATATGAGCAACAGAAGCATCAGCAAGAAAAATGACCACAACAAAAAAGATAAATTAAATTTTGCCAAAACTAAAATCTGTGCATCAAAGGATATTATCAAGAACTTGAAAGGACAACCTACAGAATGGGATCAATATCTATAAATAGCATATTTTATAAGGACTTACTATCTAAGATATATTAAAACTCTGAACACTTAACAACAACATAACATAGGACTCAATTAAAAAGTGGTCAAAGGACTTAAATAAACATTTCTTCAAAGAAAATACACAAATGGACAATAAATACGTAAAAGTGTATGCAACATTACTAGCCACTAGGGGAATGTAACTCAAATCCACGGTGAGATACCACTTTATACCTTATAGGATAGCTATAATTAAAATAAAAAATAAAAAACAAGTTTTGACTTGAAACCATCGCAATTATATATTTCTAGCAGAAATCTAAAGTGGTAGACCCAGTGTAGAAAACAGTTTGTCAGCTCCTCATAAAACTCAGTATAGATTACCGCATCACCCAAACAATTCTACCCCTGAGCATACACCCTAAAGAGGTGTAAACAAGACCTTAAACAGGTATGTATGCCACTGTTTACTGTGGCATATTTGCAAGCATCAAAATTTGGAAGCAACCCATATGTCTATCAACAAAAGAACGAATAAACAAAAAGTACAAAATACACACAGTGGAATATTATTTCACCATGAAGTAAAATGGGTCTCTGATGAGAGTTACAATATGGATGAACTTCGAAAATATTATATAAGACATAAAAGGGCAAATATTTTATAATAGAAAAATGAAATAAAGAGGTAAATTGGGACCAGCAAATGGAGTAATGGTCACATCACTGGACTCCCACATGACTGACTGCGGTTGGAGTCACAGACCCAGAGGCTTGAAACATGCTGGAAACATGCACATGCATGACCAAAATTCCAATTGGAGAGTGAGGGAGGAGGGATTGTTGCATGGCCATCTCCCAACGAAGTGATTTCTAGCTTTCGGTCTTCCTGTCTCGTTCTGTCTTCTTGGTGAACACATGTACCCTATAGCAAAAACCTATCCCTAAAAAACAAGAATAAAGAAGAGGTAAATTCATAGAGCCAAAAACATTTAGAGGTTACCAGGTGCTGGGGGATGGGAGGGTAGAAAGTAATTCTTTAATTGTTAGGGAATTTCTATTCATGATGATGAGGAAGCTTTGGTCATAGATTACATAGTCTCATAACATTATGAATGTAATTAATACCTCTGAATTATATAGGTAAATTTATTAATGGTCAATTGTACTTTTTGTATATTTAAATATAATAAAAAATACAAAATAAAAAAATAGAAAATACTAAATATATGTGAAATAACACTTAGGGGTTACTGAACAATAAAGTGAGTCTCTTGAAAAACCATCATTGATTTGGTGCTTCTAATAGAATTATCATACAATTCAACTTTTAAAATTTAGAGCAGTGAAATATTTTCTTTCAAATAGCTTATAAGGTACTGGATCCTTAAGTAAAGTGTATTTTTTATCATTGACATCCTTATTACATACTAGTGTATGTAAAACAGAATTGTATGTCACAAACAGCTTCAAACAGAGAACCTAAATGAAGGAGGTGAGGAGAAAGTGAAAGACAGAATTGATACAATAATTTTTCTGAGAGAAAAGCAAATATGCAATCTAATACAAAGATTAGATAGCAGAAGAAACAGTCACTTAGTATAACAGAACAGGTTGCATCCAGATGTGAAAGTATGTGAATATGTTTCATTTTTGGAGACAATGAGTGCATATCTAAGAGAAAATATAAAAATAGATTTTGAAATGCATGAACAATCTTTGAAATAGTTAAAATAGGATGATTAGTTGACCAGATATCTTGCCTAGAACTGAAATGATGAGGAATTATTTTAATTTTATGATGATCATTTTATACTGGGAATAATATGTCCTAATATTTTATGTAGACAGAAATCAGATAGCTTTATTCTTCAGATTAGTGCAATGAAAAAGGATAAAAAAAGCATGCGACCTTAGGATAATAATAATAACAGTAAAAAACTCTTATTGAACAGTGACTAATAGAATATAACCTGGAAAAAACTACATACTAAGACTGAAGAGAATTTGCAGTGGGAGATACTATAAGTGTAATAAATTAGAACTTTTGATAAAATTGGAGAGTAGAAGCAGTTGAACAAATGAACTGTAAGGTGGTAGCAGGAAATTAGAGATGTAGCTTAATTTTTAAGCTTTAAAATCTTCTCTAAAAATGAGTATTTTTGTGAATTAACGTTTTTATTTATTTATTTTTTAAAAAATTTCTTTGTTTATTTATTTTGAGAAATACTAAGACAGAGAGAGAGAAACACCTCAGCAGAGTTTCTGAGCCATGATATACACCCTGTCTTAGTTGGCTCAGATTATGTGCACATGTGTGTGCATGTAGGATATTAATGGAGGTCCTTGACTGAGAGCCTAGGATCTTTTTGTCTGGGTCCAGTTGCATTACTGCTATGTCACAGCCTGAACCCTTTCTTCATAATTATTTTAAGACATAATGCAGGACCAGTAGTTGTTGTAATGGATATGTTGCTCAACCCTCACGTAGTCAACCGTGATTCAAGTGTCCGACCTGGTGGCTTAAACTCACGCTGGGCGCATGTGAGTGCCTGCCCAAGATTCCAAGAGGAGAATGGAGGAGAAGGGATTGTGGCGTGGCCATCCCCCCTGCGGGCTGATTTCTTGCTTTCTATCTCTCTGTCTCTTTCTGCCTTTCTGGCGACTACATGTGCCCTATATCAAAAACATCTCCCCCCCCAAAAAAAGACATAATGTAAGTTGTTTCCATAATATATTTCTCCTGAATAAATTGTCAATGTTAAGATTTTTTAAATTATTATTATAAAAGGTTTTCCTTTTTACTATATTTTTATATATTTTTTTCTTTTTAGCTGGATTATATTTTAGAGCAGCTTAATATTGTTATATGGCTTAAATATAGTAATGTATTACAAGGTACCTTGTTTACTGAGGAAACTGAAAATGATTAAATAAATAAAGTTTTGAGAAGAGAAGAGAAATTTTAAAAAGAAATCAAACCTATCGGAATATATGTTTAATCAATACAAATTTATGTTCAAAATCGATAAAAACTTGTCAGGCATAATTTAGATTTCTCTCTTTAAATTTATAGACTTTTATTTGTTATTATATTAATAGACAGTATTTTCTGGTCTTTTATTTTTGGTAATAACTTCACATGGATTTCTAATTATCAATTTTATACAGGATTATCAATTTAATAAGTCTCAGATGGTAAACCATATAACAAAATATGTAAAATTTAATTTTGCAGATATCTATAAATCATAATTTTTTAGTTTTGTTTTAGTCTTCCCTGAAGCTAAACAATGTACACTAAATTCCCATGATTGCAGTATGTACAATACTCAGC
>NW_006160049.1:373510-419195 GCF_000334495.1 Tupaia belangeri chinensis
CAGCAGGAAAACCATAGTAAACTCTTGTATGAAAGATATTTTTATGCACTTATAAATCAAAATAATTTAACAAATAGTAATTTCATCCAAACACTTTACATATACTATCTCAACTTTTTTTTTTTTACCAACACTAATGATAGATTTTATTAAAACCAATTTTTCATTTGAGTAAAAGACTATATAATACCTAAGTGATCTGAGCAAGATCACGTGGCCCAAAAAAATCATGGTTGAGATTAAAATCCTGATGTGCCCAGTTCTCATAAACCAAAATCTATGTTCTCTATGTTTTGTTTTTTCTTTCTAAGATGCCTATCCAGATACTTCTTAATTTAAGAAAAGTTATTTTCTTTTCATTTCTTTAAGAAAAAATTTCAAAGCAAGTTAAGTTGCAATTTATTATATGTTTCACTAGTGAGTTCAATTTGTATTAGTTGAAATGCATATTAGGTTTCTTAGTTTAGAAGACATGACCATATTTTGGAAAGAACAGAAATTAACTTGCAGCAAGAATAAAAAACCCTATTGTCTTTATTGACTTGTCTTTTGCTCTTTTCCCTTTGGGCTGTTACTGTTGCATGAGAAAACAACTAAAAGTTCCATTATGGCAATATGATATTCTTTTTATATTTTCCTATATCCACTGCAAATTGAAATAAAAAATATATTTGGCTAATAATATTCCTTTAAGTTACAACTATTTGCCTCTTTTTTAAACTAAAATGTTACTAATTTTCCAAACTGTTTGTGAAATCATTTTAAATTCTGTTGGATAGACTAAGCTATTTTGAGGTCCATTGTTAATATACCACATTATTTTTTCAAGATTTCTTTCACTCCTCCAGCCACTCTCCCTGTCGTAGATACAAAGGCATTAGCTGTTTAATCTCACAGAATGATTTTTTTTTTAACTTGGCTTTGTCATGTAATTCTTGGTAAATGTATGAAATATTTTCATAGAAATATAAAGTATTTGATCTCACCATTGTCTTGAATAAAAACAGAGTGATATAATTTTATTTATCAGATCCTTGAGTTTATTCATACATATATATGCATATGCAGATACATATATTAATATTATCATGACTGCACACCTTAGTCTAACAACAATTTTTTATCTAAAATTCCATTTTAACTTGAGACCTCTAGAAGAACTTAATAACAGAAAGTGACAATTGTAATTACTTTTTAAATTTTTCTTTTTCTTTTCGTTTTTAATTTGCTATGGGCTTTGTACACATATCTGAGAGATTAAAAAAAAGATGAGGTGGAGAAAGAACCTCCCAGGGGATATTCACACCACAATCCCTTCTCTTCATTTCTCTCTCTTTTAGGGAATTTGGACACTCGTAAACATACCACTAGTTTGTTTCTCAAGCTGCCCAGCCTAGGACTCAAGTCGCACAGTTGGATCTGTGGGATCTACTGCCTCAACCACCAGACCACTGATTGGTCCCACTGTAATTTTTTTCACAGTATAAGTTAAATATTTACTTTCACTAAGCCTACTTAAATATTATTTTGACATATTGCTATAATTTATGTTAAAATGTCTCATTTATTTTCCCACCAATTTCAATACCTGCACTTAATGTTTTTCATCCAATACTTCCTATCTTGGACTAATTTTCCAGAGATTGAGAAATCATTTTTAAGATGTGCACTAAATATTTGAAATTGAATGAGCCATGGAAGAAGAGATCCAAGTTTACAAGACTAATTTTATTATCTTCCCCAGAAAACTTTCTCCTTGTTGGATATTCTAAGTCACAACAAATGACAACACATGCCACCAAGGTCAAAGACATCATCATTGCTTTCTTCCAATTCCTATACATCTAACAAAAAATCTGTCACTAGGTTCTATTAATGTAGCATGTAATATTGAGGTAGAGGCTATTCAGGCTAGGCAGTTAAGAAAAATATGGGAGTCAAGATATTGTACCTACTGAGACTCAGGGAGACACCAAAACTAGGCAGTCTATCCAATACCAGTCAGCCCACTATAATCTGATGGAAAAATAATTTTCCTTCCTGCTCTCTCTCTCTGGTCCATATCTATACTATACTTTTGCTGCATACAAACTAAATAATTAAGAGGCAAGGATTCAAGACAAGAAAATTCCTAAGTTTGAAATTTTAAGTGCTCACATCCAGTGGAAATTATAGCCCAATGAGCTTAAATGATGGAAACTAATAGCCCGAAAATGGTCCACTCTAAGAAGACCTGGCTTGTGGCCAAAGATAATCTTACCCTCTACAAAAACAAAAACAAAACACAAGTCTTGCAAATACAGTCCACGATTAGTGCCAAAGGGCACCTATGGGTGCCTAAATGATATAAAAATTCTTGAGACCGTTAACAACTACTGTATTGTGAAAGCCTTATAAAAACTTGAATGAGGTAGGAGACAAGAACCCTAAGAATATAATGGGTTTCTGGAAAAGTTAGGACACATATATTTTTTTTTTCTATTAAAAATGTATCATGATTTTTTGATGACCCAATAGTTAGGGTGTAGTACCAAGATGAAATCACACAATGGCTAAGTTTTGGGATGAAGACACAATAACTAAGCTTTCACTAACTGTTTGCTCACAGGTTGCATCTTTGATCTAATGACTGACCTAATAACAAAAGCTTTTATCCTGGTCTACCACATTCCAGGAAAAAGGTAATGGTCTTTTATGGCCCAAAGCTTTTAGGCAAAGAGTCTTCTGACCTTTATATGTACTCCAATATTAGAAAAAAATAACCAGACTTATCCAGCATGTGATCACCCCTCCACAAGCATGGGCAAAGTCCCTCTGACCCAGATAAAAATGTCTCTCAGTTCCTCCTCATCAATCCACTTGGGGCCTGCTTTCTGCTTCGGAGCTCTGCTCTACCTTCTCTCTTTTAATAACCTTTGCTTGCTTACCTATGTCTGCATCTCTGATTTTTCATGAGTTGTGGACAAGGACCTGTGTCCCACTGCAGGCACTAAGCCTGATTACGCCTGCATTTCTGTGTTCCCTGTGTCAATATTATTCGGAGGGGGCAAAATAGAAAGCAGACAAAGAGACTTCCTCTCAAATTAAGATGAGTTAGACAGACAGATGCACCGACAGATAACAGGTATATAGATACACGAAGACAGAGATACAGAGAAAATGAACACGAGACTAAGAAATACGCAGCTGTCATATTCTATAACGAGATAAGTGTTATGCAAAAAAAAATTGTAATGAAAATGAGATAGTCAAATTTTTTATGCCATTGCAAAAATATTTCAATTCCTTTATGATTATTTCACTTAAAAGCGTTTTGTGTTTTACAATAAAAGAACATATTTCTTTAAAATTTGTCAGATTTTTTGCTTTACCTAGAGTTAATCTTTTAGTTTGAGATGGAAATAGAAAAGAAAAATAGATGAACACAATATTTTTTACATATCCTGCTTGACTTTGTTAAGACTTCATAGCTATAGTGCTTCAGGTTTCTTTTACAAGTTTTAGAAACTGACACAAAGCCACAGCCAAGGCCTTTATTTATGTTTCTCCTCAGTGTAATTGGTCTGAACAATATATCTTTATCTTGCAGCCTTGTTTGTTAGGTTTGGCTCCTCAGAAGAAAATAGTCTTTCTTACTAAGGGAACAAAGTGTTGTTTGTTATGTAGACTTTTATTGATCATAAATGAAAGGTCTCCTCTCAACTGTTTTGGTTGAAAACTCCCTTGAATAGGAAATCCATTTATTCCTTCTAGAACAGATGCTGCTTTGGTTTTCTGAATGAACAACCTGAAAAACTGTGCAATATTTATTTCTCCTTAAACAATATATTTCTAGTGAGCAGGTTATATTTACAGCTTGCTCTGTTTTACTAAGCAATTGTTCACATGAATTAATCTATAAAAAACATCTTTGGAGCCTTAGAATACACTCTCAGTATTTCTATCTGTGATGAGAAGATGAATAAATGAGCTGCTATGAAATAGGTTGGCAGAAAAAACTTACAATCTTATGTATTATGCAAGGCAAATATGGCAATAGAGTTTTGTTTTGATCAACAAGAAGATCTAAGTGCCTCAGTTTGTTCATCCAAAATAAATAACGCTATCTTTGTAATGTAATCTTTACATTGGGAAAAATTATCATTGATTCTTCTATCTCTCCAATACCCACATATCACAGAATATAATGGAAGTTAATAAGCTTTGATTGCTGTGTGTTCTTGAATGTGTGTGTGTGTTCATAATATTAAACAAAATAGCTTCCTAACTCATAGAGAATAATTCTTCTCAATTTAGGTATTACTTGTTTGCAATGCAATTCAGCAGATTTAGGCATTTGAAGATTCCAGTCAGAGTAATAAGAGCAAAGAAAAGTGTGATGGAAGAAAATATTTATCAAGCGTGTATTTTAAGCTATTCACTGAGACTGGGGCTTCCACAGTATAGGCACCTGGAAAAATCCTGGCATGTGTTAACTGCAGTCTCCATTTTTTTACAGTATAAATGAGTGATTTTTGTCCCAATAAACAATTCATGCCTTTTCTTACTAAAAATATTCCCTCACAAATGTATATATACTGTCACCAGTATGTATTCTCCTCTAAATTTGCATAAGCACCGTTAGCATTTTTATAAATCTCCTTAGGGATTCCTTATCATATTTGAGAACAAACTGTTCTATGGCTATTAGTCCATAAAAGCATTATTGGTATTATCATTATGCCATCATAAATCTAACATCACATACATAGTCTTCGGTTTTCACATTGTAGATTATATCTGTTTTTTTTTTTTTTTTTGTCTTTTTTTTTTTCTTTTTCTTTTTATTGAGAGATTTTTGCTATTGAATGTACGTACTGACTGGAGAGACAGAGGGACAAAAAAGTGAGAAATCACCCCCCAAGAGATGATGGCCATGTTGCAATCTATTCTCCTCTTAGGATTTGGGAACACTCGTACATGCACCCGGTGTGAGTTTTAAGCCCTGGGTCTAGGACTTGAAATGCAGTTGAGCAGTTGGGAGTCCAGCAGCATAACATTTATGCCATCTGCTGGTCCCTAATTTTCTTTTTTTTTCATGTAATAGCTTCAGCATACAAAATGAATTTTCCCACTGTGAATACACTATATATTAGTCCAAATACATGACCATACACAGTATCATCAACAGACAATTTTCCATCTTTATGTCTCTTAAATGTTTTCTTTCTTTTTTTGTTTGCCCCTTCATACCCTCCCTCTCATTGTCCCTTTTATGTGACTAAAGAGCTCCCTGGAAAAGAATTCTCCTATGAGTAGTGAGTTAGATAAAATAAAGCAAAATTATTTAATTGTTAAAAAAATAGAGATTTTTTTTCTCCTGTTTCTTTCTTGCCTCTCCTACACATTCCACCCCTCTACCCAGGTGTTAATCTCTTTAGATTGCATGCCTCAGGTTTAGTTTCCAACTGACATCAAGTTAGGTTTGACTAAAAGACAAAACAGATGTAACAAAGTAGTAAAAGGTCGAGTATAGAAAAAAAATATGGGAGTATTTTGGCCCCTGCTTTCCTCCTTTTGTCCATTTTGGATGGTATTAGTTTCTCTCCTTGCAAGTCTCTGTGATAAATTTTCTTTTCTGCCAGGATTCTGGATTTTAATCACTCAAATATACTGCCTGGTTTAGTGATTGTTAAAAGAATGTCTGCGAAAATTGAGAGCACAGGGACAGTAAGTCATCGCTAGAGAAGTATTTCACCAAGTTACTGAGGAACTGGAGACAACTACAGCCCTCTTCTGGTAGTCTTCTAGTGGAATAGAATGCAAAAGAGGTGCAACGTTTCTGCCTTGGAACTGGAAGAAGTACTCTTGGATTTTGCTTGACTGAAAAGCTTGTTACTAAAGAGAACTGCAGAGTACACAAGGATTGGAATTCCGATTATGTCTGATGAGAAGATGCAGAAAGTCAAAAGCATTAAGAGACTCTGGATGTTCACTTGCAGTTCTTTAAGAACTTGGAGTCTTCATGGAAACACTGAAATGATTTTTCTCTTGTAAACAATTATAATTTACAAGGACTACATAGCTTAAAATAGAGAAGAAAGCCTAAGAAAATTGCATTTTTTCTAACTGATGATAATAAATGTCATTCAGCATTTCTTAGTAACATAATATTATGAAGCAGAATGAGATCATATATTTTTATATTTTAATGTGGTTCCTACTGATAGAAGGTATTTGCTACCAAAAGTTGAGGTAGTTCCAGGTCCATGGAGCAGCAGTAACACAGAGCTCAAGAGGAATTCAATTCCACAAGCTGATCTCTGTTTGAATCTCTGGCTAGATCACCCTGAAACATATAAGACATGCGTAAGAAAGCCCAACATCTGAGGGGGTGGAGAACTGTAGGAATGTGGCCATGGCATGGTCAGGCCCTGTGGAGTGTATGCCTCTGTCTTTCTATCTCTTTCTCTCACATGAAAGTGCATACACACCTTATCATATACAAGGAAAAAAAAACTAGTAATTATCACATAGAAAAAACTATCTTACTTTTCTTTTTAATACACTTTTAGTTACATACTTTAAGCATTCTTAAAATGAATCACTATCAGGACCAGCATTTAGTGCAATGGCTATGTCGCAGAACTCCCACATAGTCAACCATGGTTCAAGTCCTGGGCCCGGTGGCTTAAACTCATGCCAGTGCGTGTGTGTGCGTGCCCAAGATCCCGAGAAGAGAATGGAGGAGAAGGGATGGCAGTGTGGCCAAACCCCAAGGGGGGGGTGATTTCTCACTTTCTCTCTCTCTGTCTCTCTCTGTCTCTCTGGTGAATGCACACACCCTGTAGCAAAAACCTCTCAACAAAACAAAACAAAACAAAAAATGAATCACTATCACCAAAGAATGTATATGGTCTGCTGCTGGCTTATTATTTATCTAAAATAATATTACAGCTTTTAAATTATTTATGTTTTATATGTATAGTGAAAAGCAGAGGAATAACCCCCAAAAGGACCCTGTACTGTGATCCATCCCAGCTATACTTACACCAAATCACAAGCATACATGGGTGCACCCTGTGTTCACAGAGACGCCACGGAAATATATTTATATATCCATTTATATATATATATACACACACACACACACACACTCACACATATATATATTCATATATAATATAACATGGACCATAGTTGGATGGAAAAACTATTTCATAAAATCTATAAGAAATTTTCCCAGTGTAAATTTACTATGTATTAAAAAGTAAAGAACAAAATAAAATGAGTTTATTTGACAGGCAAAGGAAATTGAACCTAAAAAACATAAAAAAGATCTCATTAATGATTATATTAATAGAATTCTTTGAAAAAATAAATTGAAGCAAAATTCACAGGGTTCAAATCATATTAATCTATTACATAGAATTCACCATTGTTACACTAAAGTAAATGTCATAGTTTGAACTTGAGTCACCAGGTTCATCTCCCATTTTCCACAGTAACAATTATGTATCTAATTGTCTGAAATGAAAATAAAAATAATTTATTTCATATATAATAAATCTGCTAAAATATTCCATGTTCACATAGACATTGAAATATTAAGTATAATAGTCTGAAAATTTTGGTACATGTATTCCTAAATTGAAGAGAAAATAGTAAGCTGTCTTTTAAAATTGTTTTCAGATTATGTATTTATTTAGTCCATAAAGGAGTGACAGAGAGATAAATGGATATAGGCAGTCACTCCAACAGAGTCTTCATGCCACGGTCTGCCCAGCTTCAGACAGCTAGGATTGTTAACATGTAAGCACACGTATAGGAAGATCTCACTATGTACCACATAATTTTGTTTTGGTGAGTTATGGGCTGCATGTAAGATAAAAGTTCTATATGAATATAACGAAACTGAAAAATCCTGTTGCTTAGTGATATTACAGCTGTCAAAACATCAGAGATCAATTCATTAACTATGTTGGTGAAGAGGCTGATGTAAACACACTTTCTGCAAAGCAAAGTATAGCATATAAAATTACGTGCAATATATTACAGTGAGTAATGATAATCACCAAATGCATCATTTGGTGATTTCATGGTTGTGTAAACATTTTAGTGTGTCCTTACACAAACCTAGGTGACACCATTGCCTAAATAGCTACCTTATATGGTGCAATATAACATAATCTTTTTTTTTTTTTTTTTGGAGAGGTTTTCGCTATAGGGCACGTGGGTTCGCCAGACAGACAGAGAGACATAGAGACAGAAAGCGAGAAATCACCCCCCCAGAGGGGATGGTCACCCCGCAATCCCTTCTCCTCCATTCTCCTCTCGGGATCTTGGGCATGCACGCACACGCGCCCGGCATGAGTTTTAAGCCACCAGGTCTGGGACGCAAACCGTGGTCGACTATGTGGTAGTCCAACAACATAGCCATTACGCTAACTGCTGGTTCCCAACATAATCTTATGAAACCACTTTTGCATATGTGATCTATCAACCAAAACATAATTATATGGAACATAACTGTACTATGCTTCACTATTACTTTACAGTATATCCCTTTTACTTAAAAAAAAAAAAAAAAAAAAAAAACAGATTTTACTATAAAACAGAATTATACCAGCAGCAGACTCAGATATCTCTTGCTTACCATGTCTCTTGATTGAATCATTTATCTTATGCTTGATTTAATTTCAGGTTGTTTTGTTCATCGCAACTCTTCAGTAGGATAAGATGTAGAAATAGATATGTGATATTTATAACCTTTACCCTGTGTAGAACTACATGTGTGTTTCTGTTCGTGTCTTTTTGTTTGTTTTGTTTTTTGCCATAGGGCATGTGCAATTGCCTGAGAGAGACGGAGAGAGGGACAGTGAAAGATGACCCTATAGAGAGATGAGCATGTCACAATCCCTTCTCATCGTTTCTCCTTAGGATTTGGGGCATGTACACACACTCACTGGGCATGATTTCAAGCTAACAGGTTCATCATTTGAACCACAGTCTGCTGTGTGAGAGTCTAGGGCCATAATCACTACACCATCCACTGGCCCAAGAAAAATTTTGTTTTTCCTTTTTAATAAATTTAATGTAGTCTAAATGTACAGTGTTTATAGTCCACAATAGTATAAAGTGATGTCTTAGATATTCACACACACACTTACTTAATCACCTCACCTAGAGCAACTTCCAGTCCCACAAGTTCCATTCATGGTAAATGCCCTACATAGATGTATCAATTTTTGTCTTTATACTGCATTTTTACTGTACTTTTCCTATATTTATAGATGTTTAGACATACAAATACCATCCTGTTAATATGGCATGTAGTTTTTAGTAAAACTAAAAACTGCTGCACAGGTTTTAACCTAAAAGTTATAGTCTATACCATGGAGATTAGTGTGTATTAGGCTTTCTCAACTAGCTTTGGGTAAGAAAACTCTGTGATGTTTGCAGGATGATAGAATCACCTAATTTTGCATGTGTGGGATGTATTCCTATTGCTAACCTATGAATTATTGTATAATTTCAGGTCCTGGCTAGATAAGTTATTTGGCTAAATCCTTCAGCTATGAAAAAATATATCCTAGTAAAATGACTCAAGAGAGTGGAATAGACTCAGAAAATAGTTCAGTTAATATTTGAGGAAGCAAGAACTATTTATCTCATAAGTTCAATGGAGTCTTTGAAAGTAACTAACGGTGAAAATAATGCTAAACTGAAGGTCCAGGGCAGATCTAAGATGAGGGGAATGTTCAGGGTCACTCGTAGTTTGCAGAACCTAGGGGAAATGTATTTTGTTTTCTTTTTCTGCTATTGTTTGTTTAACAATATCCTGTATATATAAATAATTTGGTTTAAGATGTATTTAAAACTGTATTATATCATGTAAGACCAAGTGATTTTTTTTTTTAGTAATTGTTTGAGATAATGCGTACAGAAGTTTATTGTCAGATTAGGTCAGATTCTCCGTGGTGCCAGCCCCTATATCTTTCTGCTTTGATTCAGAAGATATCTCTTTATGGTCTTTTTTTTTTTGGAGAAGTTTTTTTCGCTATAGGGTGCGTGCGCTCGCCAGACAGACAGAGAGAGACAGAGAGACAGAAAGCAGGAAATCACCCCCCAGGGGGGATGGCCACGCCTCAATCCCTTCTCCTCCATTGTCCTCTCGGGATCCTGGGCACACACGCACACGCGCCCGGCGTGAGTTTAAGCCACCGGGTCCAGGACTCGAACCGCGGTCGACTACGTGGGAGTCCAGCGACATAGCCATTACGCTAACTGCTGGTTCCCTATGATCTTTTTTTAAAAAACAAAATGAAACAAACAAACAAAAACAATTATTTACTTAATTTTATTATTTATTTATTTATTGTTTTAGAGAAATTTTTACTAATGGGTGTGTGTGCTTATCTGAAAGACAGAGACAGAGAGGCAGAAAGCAACAATTCACTCCCAGCGGAAATGGCCACCCACAATCCCTTCTCCTCTAGTCTCCCCTTGGGATTTTGGGCATGCATGTACATGCTTCCAGACTGACTTTCAAGCCAAGGACCGTCATATGGGAGTCTAGCCACATAGTTATTATGTCATCTTCTGGTCCTAATTATTATTATTATTTCTTAAAAAAATTGCTATATGGCATGCATAATCACCAGAGAGAGACAGAGAGAGAGAGGGAAATTCAGAAAATAAGCCACCAGGTCTGGGACTCAAGCCATGGTTAGCCATGTGGGAATCTACTGCTTTAACCATCCCACCACACTACCTGCTGGTCCTGTATTTCTTTATTTTCTTTATTATCAAAGTGATAAGTCTCCACTTTTACTTCCAATTTTAGTTATTTGTGTCTCTCCTTTTATCATTGGTTTAAGTCTATCTAAAGATTTGTCAATTTTTTTTTATTTTCTTAAATAAACAATTTTGTTCATGTTGATTTTCTTCTATTGGCTTTCTATTTTGCATGTTACTTATTTTTACTATTGTTTCCTTCCTTCTAGTTTTGGTATCAATTTACTGTTTTTTCTCTAATCCTTTAGGTACAAAGTTAGGTTATTTATTTGAATTATTTTGAGATTTGTTTTAATGTAGATATTTATGCTTTAAATTTCCCTTTGAGCACTACTTTAGCTGCATTCTCTATGTTTTAGTATGTTATAATTAAGTACTTTATAATTGCCCTTGTGATTTCCTCTTTGACCCTTTGATTATCTGAGAGTGTTGTTTAATTTCCATAAATTTGAAAACTTTCCAATTTTTCTTGTTATTCACTGTTGGCTTCATGTCATGTGATCATAAAAACATTCTGTATAATTCAGTCTTTTAAAATTAAGATTTTTTTTTGCTGTAACATGTTGTATAAACAACTCTGTCTTACACAGATACATGAAGATACTTTTACAGTTTTGTCAACTGGACTAGGGAGAAATGTTGAAATATTCAGTTTGTAAGCTAACTAATGTGATTGAATATAAAAGATAAAATGAAATTAAAAAATGGTAAAATAAAATACCACCCAAACTGTCAAAAAAAAAAAAAGAAAAACTTAAAAATCAGTGACAGAGAGTAAAATTTAGATATATGGCTTAGCTCTCATATATTTATGGTTTATATATAGCTCAAGATTATCATTGTGTACATTCAAGAACGCACACACATAAAATTTTGATAAAGGTTTGATGTTTTTCCATTTCAGTTTAGGTATTTAATCCATATGGAATTTAATTTTTTGTAATTCATGGTGTTCCTTGTTGAAATTGTCAATATGAATAAATACATTAGCTTTTGTTTAACAAATCACTTTCTTATGAATTGCTTACAAATTTTAAATTAGGTCTTTTTTCTTCCATTCATCTAGCCATTACTTGACGATGACTTTGTATGATTGCATAATACTTTCTCTGTATAAAAATTAATTTTAGTGATTTATATATAAAAGTAGTTTGACAACTTTTCCTACATAATGGGCTATTAAAATGGTATCAGCAAGAAAAGAGCATTTACTAGAAAATTTCATAAAGGGAATGATAACTATACCTAAGTATTAGGGAGGGCACATTGAAGAGCCAGCAAACAGCAGAGCGGATATGGGACTGGACTCCCACATAGCCAACTGTGTTTCAAGTTCCAGAGCTGGTGGCTTGAAATTCATGCAGGATTTGATAGAAAGTGGTCAAATATGGAATATCTATAGCTGAGTGAAGTAAGCCAGGATATGAAAGAAAGATATTGTATGTATCCACTTAATATATACCGATTATCTGCACTTCATGGTAGAGATAGAAATATTGGAGGGCATAAAAGCAGTGAAAATAGTTATGGGTGCCAAAAACAGTGTGGAATGGGGTAGAGAGAATGGAAGAGTATAGAGAAAGGTAGCAAGAGAACAAATAGAGAAGCATGACATTAATGGGACACAGAAATGCTTTATTACCTGTTGATGATAACATACACTGTATTCTCAGTTGGACTAGTCTGAGAAGTATTTCATGTTGAGTAAATTCTCTTTACAAACCAAATGACATACAGTGATTGAACGTTTAAAAAAGTAATAGAATAAAAGAATAAATAATCTGAAAAAATATGAAAAGTTATTTGATGATGATGTAGATAGTAAGGTCTTTGTCTTGATTGATATGCATGGTAATCATGCTATAAAAAGAAATGTAATACACTGTAAAGATTAAATGTAATATAAAAATCATGATAATAATAAATAAATAATAAATAAATAATTAAATAAATAAAAAAAATTCATATCAGGTACATGTGCATGTGTGCCTAAGATCCTGGGAGGAAAATGGAGGTAAGAGACTGAGGAGTTGCCATCTCCCCCAGGGGGTGATTTCTCATTTCCCTCTCACTGTCTCTGTCTCTGTCTCTCTCTCTCTGGTGAGTACACGTGCCCTAAGACAAAACCCTCTAAAAAAAAAAAGAAAGAGCACATTGAAAATTATGTTTTCAAATGTGTAAACACCTAAGAAATACTATATTTAGATGGTGTGAAGCTAATAATCTGTGATTTAAAAAATTCTTGGGAAGATGCCTATTTTGTCACTGAAGAGGCCACTGTTAGAATGTTCATTACACTTTTTATTTTATTTCTTTTAGTTTCTTTCTTTTTTTTTTCTTTTTTGAGAGATTTTTGCTATAGACTGTGTGCACACGACAGAAAAACAGAGACAGAGAGACAGAAAGTGAGAAATCACCCCCCACAGGGGGATGGCCACGCCGCAATCCCTTCTCCTCCATTCTCCTTTCAGCATCTTGGGCACGCACACACACGTACCCAACGTGAGTTTAAACCACCAGGTCCAGGACTCTAACCGCCTTCAACTACATGGGAGCCCAACAACAGCCATTACGTCAACTGCTGGTCCCCATACTTTTCTTCCATTTTTGTCACTCTCTTATAAATATGCTAATAATTTTGTGTTGTTTCAATTTGACACAACGCCTTTTCTGAAATTTTCTTTAGTTTTCTTATGAGTTGTCTGTATTATATGCATAATATATATCAACCTTTGTATAAAAATATCTATATTCATATTACAATATCAATATAATACTGTGTATATGTTACCATGGAAGGACTTCAGGACAAAATTTAGGTTTTTGTAAAGTCCAGTCATTTGATTTTCAATGTACTCTGTAATATTGTCTAGATGATGGTTTGTCTCTACATTTCATGCTTTAGAATTTTGTTGGGAGATGGTCCGGCTTATTGGACAGTGATTGAATCATGGTGATCATATGGTGGCGCCAACACTCCTATGTACAGTTTTATGATGTCTCAAGAGAGTCATTAGTCTTTTTCTATTGAGAAGGGGTTAGTCTGTGAGAACTGGTGGCAGGTGACTATCATCTTCTGTGCTTCCATCAGTCGTGCTGCAGCCCAAATGACATGTCTGGACTTCCTAGCTATCAGAACAGTGAATCAAAGTAAATTTCTGTTCTCTTAAATTCATCTGGTCTCAGGTATGTCTGTTAGCAATGCAATAATTGACCAAGATACTCTGATTTTTTTTTTCTTTTTTTGAGAGGTTTTTGCTATGGGGTGCGTGCACTCGCCAGACAGAGAGAGAGAGACAAAAGTGAGAAATCACCCCCCAGGGGGGGATGGCCACACCACAATCCCTTCTTCTCTATTCTCCTCTTGGGATCTTGGGCACGAACACACATGTGCCTGACATTAATTTAAGCCACCGGTTCCGGGACTGGAACCGCGGTTGACTACGTGGGAGTCCAGCGACATAGCCATGACGTTAACTGCTGGTCCCAAGGTACTCTGATTCTTAGCAAACACTATTAGTGCACAATTTTTGTCTAACTATTCTATTTGAACATGTAGGCAGGCATGTAGGTAGTATCCAAAATTGTCTTGTGTGGTCAGAGTTTGTATAAGTTAGCTAAGATGTCAAAGTAGAAGCTCATTTGTTTAAAAGAATTATTTTATTTAACTTAATTTATTTAAAATTGACCAGAGAGGGACAGAATGAGAGAGAGTGAGTGAGTATGTGAGAGAGAGGGAGAGGGAGAAGTCACCAGCTCTGGAACTCGAACTGTGGTTGACCATGTGGGAGTCCAGCATCCTTAACTATCACACCTTTTTGATACACCTTACAGGAGCATTACTCTAACCACATGGTCTCTTTGACATCTGCTTGACTTCTTGCAGACATGAAGGACAGAAAATATCCAAATAAAATACATTTGATAGCATGACACTGTGACCCTTCACTGTGAGTAAACTCAAATATGCCTAAGAAATTTTACTTTTTTTTACATTCATTTATTGTATAACATTACCACATACAAAATGAGTTTTCCCATCCAGAATACATTGAATATTGGCCCAATCCAGCACACAATTTTCTGTTTGTGTTTCTTAAATGTTTTACTTCTTTCTTTTCCCCCCTGATTCACTCCCTCTCAGTCTCTGCCATTTCCCATCCTCCTCCCACACTATTATGGTATCCACGGTTGCTCCCCATGTCTTTATACTGTCCAATATTTCAGTCTCTGCCACAGAGTGCAGACATTCAGTATATATTAAGTTGGGATATACACTGTCTATCATAGTCTGACTTGCTTCCTTTAAGAATAAGTCTTGAGGGGACCAGCAGATAGTGTAATGGCTATGTCGCTGGACTCCCACGTAGTTGACCGCGGTTCGAGTCCCGGACCCGGTGGCTTTAAACTCACGCTGGGCACATGTGCGTGCGTGCCCAAGATCCTGAGAGGAGAATGGAGGAGAAGGGGTTGTGGTGTGACCATCCCCCCCGGGGGATGATTTCTCGCTCTCTGTCACTTTCTGTCTCTATGTCTCTCTGTCTGTCTGGCGAGCACATGCGCCCTATAGCGAAAAACAAAAAAAAAAAAAAAAAGAAGTCTTGAAGATAACTTTATCGTATTGTTAATTGGACTGGTGAGAAATGTACATTTTGGAATATTCATTTTGCAATCTAAGTAACATATGATTGAATATATATAAGAAATTGAACTTAAAGAAAAAAAGAATTAAAATTTTTTTTAAAAAGTAAATCTTCCTTGTTTGTCACTTTTTATCAAATTCTATCATCTCACTCTTTTATGGCTGAGTAGCATTTTGTAGTGTATATGTGCCACACCTTTTCAATCCATTCATCTGTTTGTGAACATTTGGGTTGGTTCCACTTCTTAGCAATTACGAATAATGCCACAATAAACATGGATGTGCACAAAATTTTACTTTTAACCTTGGTCTGTGCTTTTTGCACAACAGATTTTCACTTGTGTCAGTTTTTAAGTTATTATCTCCTCTACTTAGCAACATAACAGAAACATTAAGGCATAAACAACAAACAACATGATAAACATCAGTATTTTTTAGTTAGACCAAAGATTTGATGAATTGTAGAAAAGGCCAGAGCATCTCTCAATTAAGCAAAAACATCAGTTGAATGTCTTTCTTAAATAGTTTAGTCTCCAGATGAAAATAGAATGGACTAATTGAACCCTGTAGGAGTATTACTCTTTAAGTAAAGTTAAATAATAATTCCAATGATTAAAACAGTAAAAAAAAAAAAAAAAAAAGATAATGGAAATATTGGACCTAGCCCTTGACCAAAAGAACTATGTTTGTTATAAAAGTATATTTCTTTTCTGACAAAATAAAATTTTTATTCATATAGTAACACTTTTAACATCAGTTTGGCAGAATCTTTTTTTCTATTTCTATCAGTGTTTAATGTGCAAAATTTTATTTTTCCATCTCTCTGCTGGACTTGAAGTCAATACACAAAGCCGCTTGTGGGAAAGTTGGCAGCTCTAGCTTCCAGATGTGAAGACATGTGTTCTGTTAATCCTGGCTACTGGATCTGTGTGTGCTCCCCAGTTATATTTCTTGTCTGACTTAGTGATTGGCTCCACTGTTAGCTGCCGTGACAGCTGTTCAGCTGTATTGAGGTTTGGTCTATTATTTATTATTTATTGCAAACTATAGCCCAGCACAGTTGAGTAGCACTATCTGCTAGATGTAATTGTGCTGAACAAATTTCTTTCCCCAGAACCCCTGATCTGGAATACAAGATATTAAGGCACCAGAGGAGCCCACAGTCAGCAAAACCGAGAGCATTGATGTATTTCATTCTGTGCTTACTAGGGAGACCCTTTTCTTATCATTTCTGCACAGCACCAATTCAAGGTATAAACTAGCAGAATTCATTTAAAACAAGTTTAATAATGAAAAGCCATTTATTATGGTATTTTTAAATAAAATGCAGACACTCAAAATTGCATTTTGTTATAAGAATTTTAACAAAAAGAGTTCTTGAACTATGAATTACAAGTCTAGGACACATAAAATGAGAGAAATGATTTGATCCAATGATTTGATTTATTTATACTGTGATTTTTCTAAGCTCTATGTTGATAGCATACTACAAGATTACTATGCTGTGATTTTATCATCATTTAGTAAGTTATCACACGTTTCTAATTTTCCTTATGAATGTTTTATTTGGCCAGATATTGTTTGTAAGTGTCATTAATTTAAAATCAAGTGGGGATTTTCTAAATATCTTATTGTTACTGATTTCTAATTTAATTGTGTTATAAGTAGAGAACATACTCTGGAAGATTTCTATCATTCAGGTAATATTACTTATTTTGTTACATACTATGTTGTCTAACTTAGTGGAGATATTATGGGAGGTCTGGCCTTCAAAAATTCATGGAAAATGCTTATTCCAAACAAAATTATATAGAGGTGAACATATTTTGTGCTGTCTTTTGACCCGTTTAGAAATATGACCATTGGGACCAGCAGTTGGTGTAATGGCTATGTCGTTGGACTCCCATGCAGTCGACCACGGTTCACGTCCTGGACGCAGTGACTTAAACTCAAGCTGGGTGCTTGTGCATGCGTGCCCAAGATCCCGAGAGGAGAATGGAGGAGAAGGGATTGTGGCGTGGCCATCCCCCCTAGGGGGTGATTTCTCGCTTTTTGTCTCTCTGTCTCTGTATGTCTGGCGAGTGCACGCGCCTTATAGCAAAAATCTCTAAAAAAAGAAAAAAAAGAGAGAGAAAAAAAGAAATATGACCATTTTAAAACAGCGTGAGAGTTGCTGAGACAGAGAGCAGAGCTATCAGTAATCTTACAATGCCGTCAGGAATAGCAAAAATTAGACTTCAGTGCCACACACACACAAAAAAAGAGATCTAAGTAACACTTAAGTCTTTCAGATGGGGGGTTTCCTCCAGTGTATATGTTTTTTGTTTTTAGAGACTTTTGCCTTAGGGCATATGCACTTGCCAGAGAGAGAGACAGAGACAGAGATAGTTAAAGGAAAAATGAAAAATTACCCCCCCAGGAGGATGGCTATACTGCAATTCTTTCTCCTCAATTTTCCTCCTGAGATATTGGGAAAGCATGCACAAGTACCCAGCGTGAATATCAAGGCACAGGGTCCAGGACTTGCACCATGGTTGGTCCTGTGGGAGTCTAGCAATGTAAGTACTATGTCATCTGCTGGCTCCTCTCCAATGTCATCTTTTAAAGGGTGTATTTGCAATATACCAGTTCTTTTCATTAGCTCATTCATGAATAGTATCCATGTATTACATCTTTACAATTATTTGACCAAGTAGATTAAAATTATGCAAAACCTCATTTTTTCATCTTTCCATATTCAATGTCCAATACTCATATAAATGTAAATGATAAATGTATCAAAAACTGGAGAAAGTAGACCTACAGATAGATGCTGAACAAGAATTTGAAACATTCTGTTTAAGAATGCAAAGAAAATGAGTTAAAGAGAAAAAATAATGAGAATAAATTATAACAAAACATACAAATCCAATTGCCAACTCTGTATACAACTGGAAAGATATTTAGGAAATTGCTTTTATTTAGAAGTATCACCCCAAAATTCTTGATCATCTTAGTATTCACTGTCAATTATTAATAAAAATTTGGCACATGCTAGAAAACATTCTAGTGACTGGAAGTGAAGAGATAGAATAGTTACTTAAATCACATATGGAACAAATTGTGTTCTTAAGAATGGTCAATATTTTTGGTACCAGCAGTTAGTGTAATGGCTATGTCGCTGGACTCCCACGTAGTCGACCGCAGTTTGCGTCCTGGACCCCATGGTTTAAAACTCAGGGCGGGCACTTGTGCGTGCGTGCCCAAGATCCCGAGAGGAGAATGGAGGAGAAGGGATTGCAGCGTGACCATCCCCCCTGGGGGGTGATTTCTCGCTTTCTGTCTGTCTCTGTCTGGCAAGCGCACGCGCCCTATAGCAAAAACCTCTCAAAAAAAAAAAAAAAGAATGGTCAATATTTTCAAGAAAACAAAGAAAATGAACAAAGGTAATGCAAATTTTTGATAAATATTTGAGTTCTTACCAAAATATTAATAATTGGTACAAAATATAGTTTTAGATTGGAAACAGTCATGTGTGGCTTGGAAGGATTAAAATAAAAATTGAACTGCTTAATTCTGAATGGTAGGAGCTCTGTTTTGTTCTTGGAGTGGCCTGAGTGTCCACTGTTTTGGTTAAGTTAAGGGTAGTTGCATTTGTGACTTTTTTTGTTAATATCTGAATTTATTCTGGTGACACTTAATGTTAGTTAGTTAATGATGCTTCTCCACTACCCTGGCCAGTTTGACAAGCTGCTGTAGAGCCAAAATTTTACAAATATGTTCTATTAAAGTCAAAATTTTTACACCAATCTTGATGATTCAAACTAGTCTTAAGACAGTGCAGCTTGTAAGACTGGGCCTAAGTGGGGGCTCCTGCTGCGGATACTGTCTGTGTATCTAATGCTTGCCAACTTCTCCTTTACCTGGGCCCTGCATTATTCCCTTTAAATAACACTCTCATGTTAGTGTGATCTCTGGAATCAGGTGAGTATCTTCATATATATTAGCTGGAAAACAATACAATTAGTGACCTGTAAGATATATCAATAAGTGTGTCTCAGACAAGGGAAAATGAAATATGAAGTGAAGTGTAGGAGAAGTCTTATACTGTATCAACAGGTAAATATAGAGAATAGGGCAAACACAATCTCTGAAGACTTAATAATAAAGATATTCAAAATGAAAAAAAAAAAATCAACTTCTGCGTGATACCTTCTCCAAGAGTGGACTGCTTGAGAGTTGAAAATACAATGCTCACTTGTTAATGATCTGAATTAGTTTTGTGTGCGGCATAACAAATTGCAACCTCTCCAAAAAAAAGAAAAAGGGACCAGCAGTTAGCGTAATGGCTATGTCGCTGGACTCCCACGTAGTCAACCGTGGTTCGAGTCCCAGACCCGGCGGCTTAAACTCACACCGGGCGCATGTGAGTACGTGCTCAAGATCCCGAGAGGAGAACGGAGGAGAAGGGATTGTGGCATGACCATCCCCCCTGGGGGGTGATTTCTCGCTTTCTGTCTCTCTTTCGCTCTCTGTCTGGCGAGCGCATGCACCCTATAGCAAAAACCTCTCCAAAAAAAAAAAAAAAAATTGTCACCCCATTTTTAGATTAAGCCAGTTTTGTGTCCTTAACCTCTGAGAAGACTGCAACCCAGTTGCTCATATGAGTAAATAGCCTGATAATACACATTTTCTTGGTACCTTTAGGTCTCCTCTTTCACTGTTTTAGTTTTACCAGTATTTTTTCGGGACTATTTTTAAAATAAACCACTTGCAACTGAATTCTTGTCTCAAGCTTTTTTGGGGTGGAATTTAAACAAAAGGAGATGGTACACTTGATATTGGCAACAATCTAAGGAAACAAAGTTTCTGGAAAATGTTCTGAAATTACACAATTTATCAGATAAATGGGTGATTAGTTAGGAAGTCATTACTGGTAGGTAATTGGAGTATTGATAAGCCAGCATGCTGCATTCTCACCATTATGAAGACTCATCTGTAATTCGTAGAGATAATTCACAGATACATTGGGATCCACTGACTCGTGTAATAGCTCTAACATATGAAGGATAATGAAGCATTGTAGAATTATTTTATTATGATAAACTATGGAAACACTATAAAATAAACACAACAGATTATCTAACTATCTGCTCAGAGGAGAGTATAAAAGCCAGAATGTCAACCCTGCAGAATTTAGAGCTCTTCATTTTGTTTAACAATAACACGGACATGCTGAAAATTGGACAGAGGATCTAATGATGAGAGGTATAATGCTAGAGAGGCTTAGAGCCTTGGCAACTATCTACTCTATAACCATAGTCTATATAAGAAAAAGTTGATACACTAAAACCTGTGAAGAAGAAATCTTGGATAATGGACTTAAAAACATTGAAGTTTAACATCGGATAAAACAGGTGAGAATTACATTAGTGACCAAAAACCCTCTTCTGAGAAGGGCTGCTATTTGTTGGTTATGGAAGTATGCAGCTCAGAACTTGAGTGGAAGCTTTTGCAGTAAGCAGAACTGATTGCCTTCATAACTGCCTTGGTTCCAGCACCTCATTCACACAAAGCCAAAGCCTGACATGGTGGGGACACTAAGGTCAACCCATTTCTGCCTACCAAGGAAATTCTTTTAAGACCAAGTTTGACTTAAGAAACTGTTGACATCTTGAAAAACCCCAAAAAATACATACTTTAAAGGAAAGGGGGGGGAGTATATTATCTAAAATATAAGAATTACTATCACAACTATCTAATCCCAACAGCTAATTACAATCCAAGTAGAGCTATCTATAAAACATGTTTAGATTTTTTTTTTCTTATTCAACTGGTCACTAGAGAATTCTGATGACATCATGAGTATGTATGTGTTGGGGGGTGGGGGTGGGAATAAGCCATTGCAGTCCAGCACTGGCATGCAGGGAAATTGAAACTCTCTTATATAAATTACTATACATTGAGAACTTTCTCCAGCCAAGGCTCATATGTGACACCTCCAGTTACTAATGGAATAAAGTAGCCTGGGAACAAAAGGTATTGCAACACAGTGGAAGAGGTATTCTAGAGTTTATGGTGGATGTCATGAATCATACTTTAAGTTTACGTGCAGACATTCAGGATATACTAGGGCCCATAAGCAAGAAAGAAATTGTTCCTCTTAAATCAGTTACCAAGAAAGCAAAGAATTATTCCAAAATGAATTATATATTTAATTGTATTTATTATTATTTTTAAAATCTTGCTACAGAGCACATATGCTCACCAGAGAGATAGAAGAGAGAGAAAGAGAAACAGAGAGAGAAAGAGAGAGAAAGTGAGAAGGAATGAGAAAATAAGTCGCAGGTCTGAGACTTGAACCATGGTTGGTCATATGAAAGTCCAGAACCTTAACTACCATACCAGCTGCTGGCCCTTTACTGATTTTCTTTCTGTGGTATGAAACATATGGTGTATAGCATTCTGATATCCCACTGAAAGATAAAGTAAGAATGATTCCTCTGTATCGTAAAGTCCAAGCGACAGAAAAGCTGGGAATATAGCACATTGGAAGACTTTCATCTATTTGGTGTCTTGTGGTAAGTGTGTTTGAGATACACACGTAGAGATAATTCACAGATACATTGGGATCCACTGACTCGTGTAATAGCTCTAACATATGAAGGATAATGAAGCATTGTAGAATTATTTTATTATGATAAACTATGGAAACACTATAAAATAAACACAACAGATTATCTAACTATCTGCTCAGAGGAGAGTATAAAAGCCAGAATGTCAACCCTGCAGAATTTAGAGCTCTTCATTTTGTTTAACAATAACACGGACATGCTGAAAATTGGACAGAGGATCTAATGATGAGAGGTATAATGCTAGAGAGGCTTAGAGCCTTGGCAACTATCTACTCTATAACCATAGTCTATATAAGAAAAAGTTGATACACTAAAACCTGTGAAGAAGAAATCTTGGATAATGGACTTAAAAACATTGAAGTTTAACATCGGATAAAACAGGTGAGAATTACATTAGTGACCAAAAACCCTCTTCTGAGAAGGGCTGCTATTTGTTGGTTATGGAAGTATGCAGCTCAGAACTTGAGTGGAAGCTTTTGCAGTAAGCAGAACTGATTGCCTTCATAACTGCCTTGGTTCCAGCACCTCATTCACACAAAGCCAAAGCCTGACATGGTGGGGACACTAAGGTCAACCCATTTCTGCCTACCAAGGAAATTCTTTTAAGACCAAGTTTGACTTAAGAAACTGTTGACATCTTGAAAAACCCCAAAAAATACATACTTTAAAGGAAAGGGGGGGGAGTATATTATCTAAAATATAAGAATTACTATCACAACTATCTAATCCCAACAGCTAATTACAATCCAAGTAGAGCTATCTATAAAACATGTTTAGATTTTTTTTTTCTTATTCAACTGGTCACTAGAGAATTCTGATGACATCATGAGTATGTATGTGTTGGGGGGTGGGGGTGGGAATAAGCCATTGCAGTCCAGCACTGGCATGCAGGGAAATTGAAACTCTCTTATATAAATTACTATACATTGAGAACTTTCTCCAGCCAAGGCTCATATGTGACACCTCCAGTTACTAATGGAATAAAGTAGCCTGGGAACAAAAGGTATTGCAACACAGTGGAAGAGGTATTCTAGAGTTTATGGTGGATGTCATGAATCATACTTTAAGTTTACGTGCAGACATTCAGGATATACTAGGGCCCATAAGCAAGAAAGAAATTGTTCCTCTTAAATCAGTTACCAAGAAAGCAAAGAATTATTCCAAAATGAATTATATATTTAATTGTATTTATTATTATTTTTAAAATCTTGCTACAGAGCACATATGCTCACCAGAGAGATAGAAGAGAGAGAAAGAGAAACAGAGAGAGAAAGAGAGAGAAAGTGAGAAGGAATGAGAAAATAAGTCGCAGGTCTGAGACTTGAACCATGGTTGGTCATATGAAAGTCCAGAACCTTAACTACCATACCAGCTGCTGGCCCTTTACTGATTTTCTTTCTGTGGTATGAAACATATGGTGTATAGCATTCTGATATCCCACTGAAAGATAAAGTAAGAATGATTCCTCTGTATCGTAAAGTCCAAGCGACAGAAAAGCTGGGAATATAGCACATTGGAAGACTTTCATCTATTTGGTGTCTTGTGGTAAGTGTGTTTGAGATACACATTTGAAACATACTTTTTAAAATTAAACACATGTTGGTCTTATCCCACTGCCTACAGGTTAAGCATCCCAGAACACACATGGTTAACCATAGATTGAATTCCCACCCTGGCAACTTGAAAAACATGCTAGACACATGCATATGCTTGTCCCCACACTCTGACAGTGTGGAGAAATGTAGGAGAAGAGAGACCACATTCCACTGAAAGGAATTTTTTTTCTCTTTATCTCTCTCTCTCTCTGTTTCTCTTTGGCAAGCACATGTGCCCTCTGGCAATTAAAAAAAATGAGATACCTTTTTGGGACCACCAGATGGTGTAATGGTTATGGTTACATCACTGGACTCCCATGTAGTTGACCATGGTTCAAGTCCTGGACTTGGCAGCTTAAAACTCATGCCAGGCATTTGTGCGTGCGTGACCAAAATCCAAAGAGGAGAATGGAAGAGAAAGGATTGTGGCATATCCTGCCGTCTTGGGGGGTGACTTCTTACTTTCTATTTCTCTGCCTCTGTCTCTCCAGCAAGTACATATGCCCTATATCAAAATTTTCTCTCAAAAAAAAGAAAATATAGACATTTCAAAATTTTATTATTATTATTATTACCATAGAGCACATGCACTCACAAAAGAGAGGCAGAGAGAGAAGGAAGTGAGAAATCATTCCCCAGAGATATAACCGTGCTGTAATCCCTTCTCCTCCATGTTCTTCTCAGAATGTGCCACACACACACACACACACACACACACACACACACACACACACACACTCATTACCCTGTGTGTTCTCAGTCTTCTGAGAATCAGGACTCAAACTGCAGAGCTGGCCATGTGGGATCCAGAGGATTAATCACCACCCACCTGCTGTCTCAGACACGTACTTTTTAAAATTTCAGTAAAATTCATGAATGGCAGTCTCTTTCCTAGTGGTATAATGCCAAAGGGAAACAAAGTGAATCTTATTCTGAAAAGGACAGGCCTTGGGTCATAGATTCTCAGAATTTCAGAAGCTTTGTTGAATAAAAAACTTCCTGTTTGTTTCTTGAAATGTTTTTCTTATGTTATAATACTCATAGGTCCTATTGGAGCATATCGAGTAAATGATTTTTCTTTTTCTCTTCTTGAGTTATTTGTCAGTCTAACGCTCCATAGGGAAATTAAATTATTAGTAATTCTGCCATATAAATTTGTATAGAGTGAGATAGCTGTAAGTACTCTAATAAAAAAATAATGATTGTACATTCTACTGCCTTGGTCAGGTGGTCAGAGAGAGATTCTGGCATTCTCTGATTACTAAACTGGAAAACAAAATATTTTCCAATTAATCAATAACTTAGTAACAAGTACCATGTTCTACCCAGTCCCTTATTACCACAATAACAATAAAGAGTCACTAACAATTGAAATTATGACTACTTTAAATCCCTGACATCCACTGTAACTTTCAAAGGTGGTTCTTCTGAGTCAGCAGGTACATGAATAATAAATATTATTAACCATTAACCTAATATTTAATACTCGTAGTGATAAGACTTTATTTTTTTCTTTTGAGATTTTTGCTATAGAATGTGTGTGCTTGCTGGAGAGACAGGAAGAGACACAGACAGAAAGCGAGAAATCACCCCGTGTGGGGGATAGCCACACCACAATCTCTTCTTCATTCTTGTCTTGGGATTTGGGGCATGCACACACATATGCCTGGTGTGAATTTCAGCTGCCATGCCCAGGACTTGAACCATGGTCGACTATGTGGGAGCCCAGCAACGTAACCATTTAGCCATCTGTTAGTTCCATGACTTTTTTTTAACCAATTTTCTAGTGAATTAGAGGAGCTGAGATAGCCATATAATCCTCCATTAAAAGTGAAAATGAAACTAAAATGTTCTCTTTTAGAAAAATATGTGGATGACGGGGGCCGGCAAGTGGCATGGTGGTTAGGGGCGCTGGACTCCCACATGGCCTGCCATGGTCCAAGTCTCCGACCTGGTGGCTTGCTTTCTCACTTCCTCTCTCTCTCTCTCCCTGATCAAACTGAAAAATAATAATGATACTAATAATAAATAAAGTTAAATAAAATAATTCTTAAAAAAAAAAGAATATGTGGATGTTGGTTTGCACGTGTGTATATATTTTTATGTTTCAAATAGAGTTCATCCCCAATGAACTCTTGGAAGTTGAGACCATAATATCAGGAAATATTCTAGAACTCTCTTGTCTGTCATGATGATTTAAGTCATGGTTAATTTAGTATCTTATCCAATTAAGCTGTCCTGTGTAGCCAGCTGACCATCTTGAAGTTATAATTTTCTAGCAACTTGGTTTAGCCAAGGTTAATCCAGTAATCTCTCAAGTTTTAGATATCTTTTATAGGTACTGCCTAGTTAATGTAATTAATCACTAAAGATACCTTTTAGGAAGACTATGGCAAAAATTTATGGTACTTTTTTTGTTGCTACATGTTCTATTTATTTGCTATAAGAAATAGGCTTTCATGAAGTGTATTTGACCCTGAGTTTTTCTCAGGTCTAATGGTATTACTCATGTAAGATATCTCTTCCAGATCTGAGACATATTTTCTGAGGGAAAGTATACTTCTGTCTTAAAGACACTTATAGGCAAAAATTCCAAGGGGCTAATGCATTAGTCCAAGGACATGTAATTTTGTATAGACAGGAAGACTATGTTTAAGGGATCCACTGTATACCTCAGTGACTATAGATAATAGCAACAGACTGCATACTTAAAAACTGATTAGAGAGTACATTTTTTATTTTCACTACAAAAAAAAATAAGTATGTCAAGTAACGCAAAAATGAAATAATCATGTTTGATTTAGCCATTCCCCATGTACACATTTATCAAACTATCATGCTGAACACCTTGAATATATACACATTTTAGTTCTCATTAAAAAAAAAAAAAAAATTAAGGGGCCCGCAGTTGACATGATGGTTAAGGCACAGGATTCCTACCTGCTAACTGTGGTTTAAATGACAGACCTGGTGACTTGCTTTCTATCTCTCTCTCTCTGTCTCTCTCTAGTAAGCTCACAGAAAATAATAAATAAATAAATAAATAAATAAATCATTCTTAAAATAAATAAATAAACAGGAGAATGGAGGAGAAGGGATTGCGGCGTGACCATCCACCCTGGGGGGGTGATTTCTCGCTTTCTGTCTCTATGTCTCTCTCTGTCTGTCTAGAGAACGCACACACCCTATAGTGAAAAACCTCTCAAAAAAAAATAAATAAATAAATAAATAAACTTAAGAAAATAATGAATGTTTTCTAATATAAGTGAGTTTGTTTTATGTTTTCATTTGTTTTGGCTTTAATTGCCAGAGGGCATTTACACTCACCAGAAGAGACAGAGAAACAGAAAGAGAGAGAAAAAATGAGAACGAGAGAAAGAAGGAAAGAGCACCTCCTAATAGGGTATGGTTATGCTGCAATCACTTCTCTTCCATTTCTCTATTACGTCAGGATTTGGGGCATGCATGTACACGTGCCTGACATGTTTTTTTTGACTTCAGGGCTGGGATTTGAACTGTGGCTGACCTTGTGAGATTCAGCTCCCTTAACCACTGGCTTATGGCACTAGCCTGAAATGGAACACTTTTGTACAATTATTTCATACTGCAAATGAAAAAAAAACTAAAATGAAAGAAAACAAATAAATTATGTAATTAACATTTTTGATGTATAATATCATAGATGCAATGATCACATTATTCTTAATTACATTGCCATATTGATAAACCCATAGATCTTTAATATTCTATCTAACTCAACTTTTAGTATTAGGACAAATCTAAAAGTAGCTAATTTCTTTCTTTGCATTTGTCTCCAAACTTCAGCATAAAAGTCAAGAATCATGGTGTTCTTACAACATAAAAAGAATCAAAGAGCTCTACTACTACCATGGCTTTTTCTGTTGAAAGATTAGTGGTAGAGGTAATGCTTTATAGCTCTTGGAAATTTATAATCAATACTCCACACATATTTTGTAGGTATTTTAGTGAAATAAATAATAAAAAAAAAATCCTGTGATACAGAAGCACCCAAATGTATTTTAACTGGTTGAGGCTCTATTCATTATTTCACACACTTTTTCTATCTGCATTCCAGTTTGCCTCATTTCTATTGACTTTCATTCAAATTCACTAACACTTTCTTTTTTTATGATTGAATTCGCTATTAATCCCACCTGAGGAGCTTGTAATATCAGATAAAACTCTTTTCAATATTAAGAATTTCATCTGATTGCTTAATAATATTTTCATCTCTATTTCGAAAATATGTATTTTTATATTCATCATGTCATTTTAGCTGTGCATACTTTAAAATGAATCATCTTTGTTAATTGCAAGGGTTGTCGGTAAGTATATTTCTTTCCATTATTCGTACTGATCTTGAGTCTCATTTCTGTTTTCCACATATCTAGTAACGTTTTAAATTTGCCGTAGGTCACCTGTGCTCCCCAGAGAGACAAAGAGAGAAGGACAGTGAGAAACCACTCTCCCAGGAAGGATGGTCACTCAGCAATTCCTTTTCTTCCATTCTCCTCTGGGGATTTAGGGCACATATCACAAGCATCCGGTGTGTTTTTCAAATGCCAGATCTGAGACTTGAACCACACAGCAGGCCTTGTATGATCCAGCCACTTTAATCTACCATACCACTGGCTGGTCTCATATCTAGTAACAGTCCATGTAGACTGAATATTGCAATTTACTTGTAGTATCTCTAGAGCTCTGCTATATTATAACATAAGAATATTAGGATTTTCTCCAGCTGCATTTTACATTATGGGTGAATATCTTGATATTGTGGAGCCTTGCATTTTGACTTTATTAGGTAGTGACTATTACAGTTTTTACCCTCATCCTAAGGTTATTGCTTAAAGTGGCCTTAGAAGTGGTGAATCCAAGATTGAGGTAAAAAGTCTAGTCATGCTATCCACCACTGTTTAACTTTAAAATGTTTGCTTACTTCTTTCAGACTTCAGATCATGATTTCCACTGTGTATCTTGAGTTCTTAGACTAGTGTAGTTCACTCCTTAAATGTCTATTTTTGGCTGAGATTGAAGATAATTTATACACACATTTCTGGAGCACTCTGTTTAGGGCCCTCTTTATTCTGTGATGTCACCTTTAATTTCCAGCCCTTTTAGCTTCACTGAAGTTGATTTCTTATTCCTTAACTCAAAAACATTGCTGCTTTTTTTTCTGCTTGATATCTATTTCTTGACTATAAGGCAGAACAGAGACTGTCTTTAGGGAAAATTCAGAAAAGAAATAATATTTTGTTCCAATATGGCTTATATTTAAAGAATGTAATCCTACCTGTTTTTTAGTTGTCTTTATGAAAATCACCATTTGTAGAAACTAAAATTTTATAATAAACTATGAAACAATTTCTTCAAAAATGTGCTTGAATTATTTGGCATGAAGCACAAGTTGATAGATCTTACCTGCTCTCAAAATCCAAAATGCTCTAAATTCCAAAAGTAGAAAATTCAGTACCTAACCTCATGTGATTGGTCACAGTAAAGTTAACAATACAAAAATATTCTATAAAATTACTTTCAGGGTGGAACCAACAGATGACATAGAGGTTACATCACTGGATTCCCACATGAGTGACCATGGTTTGAGTCCTGGATCCTGTGGATTGAAAATCACAACTGGTGTGTGTGTGTGCATACCCAAGATGCTGGGAGAAGTGATTGTGGCATGACCATAAGGCTAAGGGGTAATTTCTCATCTCTTTCACTGTATCGTTTTTTCTCTCTCTCTCCAACAAGATAAGAACCTCTAAAAAACAAAAAACAAAAAACCTCTCAGGCTATGTGTATAAGATATAACATATAACTAAATTTTGTGTTTAGTTTTGGGCCCCATCTTCAAGATATCTTATTATGTATATGCAAATACTTCAAAACACAAATATAATCTTACATCTTGGAAATATTTCTGGTCCCAAGAATTTTGGATAAGACCTCTAGCTATTTATTCAGGAAACTAATTAGTTACTGAATATATGAAGAAACAAAACCTCTAGTTAGTTATTGGGGATGCAAAGAAAGAAAAAAAAATCTCGTCAACCAGTCTCAAGGACTTTCAGTGATTCTTGAATGCAGTATTGCACCTATTACCTACAATATTTATCTAACTGCAGATAACCAGACCTCTTCTGAGACTTGACTACAGTGAGATTGTAGTGGGATCCATTAATATACATTTTAAATGACCACCCAGATTATTCTCACATAGATTGTGTGAGTTCAGTCTGAGAGAAAGAAGTAGAATCTGGTCAGATCTAATAGGATGACTGAGAATTCATATGAGTGGCTGCAATTCCCAACTTTACTCAGGGAAAATTGGATTTTTCTTCCTGCCTGGGGCTTTCATAAAGTTTTCAGCGGAAACCACATTGTCCACACAGAACTGGGAGGTTCCCTGCCCCACAGTCTGATCTCAGTGAGTCTCAGTCTGTTTTGTCCTGGTGGCACTGCAATCACTCAGTGTGACCCAAATGTGTGCAGTTTTGTTTTCGGACCAGCTTAATGACTTTATGTTGTGCTGAATCCAAGAGCTGCCTGACCACATTTGACATTTGCTGGCATAACTCAATCTTGCACTATTGTTTGAGTATTCACAGAATCCCTTGCTCTGCTCCTCGACACTATTGATGTCATAAACTATTTCATTCAGTGGCTGTCTTTCCAAGAAAGCAAAATCAAGCATAGGTCATTTTAATACAAACATTCAATCAATTTTTCTATTTTCACTTGGTAGAATCAAGTGATTTGAGTGCATTTACTCACTCAAATCACTCTATTTTATCCTTTGAAAAAGTTTACCTGCATTTCTTTTTACATAAATGCCTAACAAAAAATTAACCTACCTACCTCAAAGTAACAATTTGTATAAGTACTTATTTGTTCTGACTGGAAAATTTCTTATAGAAACTATGTCTATTTATTTTCAATGGATAACAAATATGTATTGACCACTAATCTACTCCATGATAGATACTTGGACTCAATCACAGATTTTTATCCAAATGAAATGTCTGTTCTTATGCATTGGGGTGGAAGGATGATAAAAAAAAAATCAAAATAAATAAACAAAAATGATTATTTGATCATATGACAGGAGAGGAAATGTGGCATGGAAAAAAAAGAGTAGGATAAACATAGTCAGGATTACATATGTGTAGTGGACGATGAGAGGCTTACATTAGATTTATGAAAAAAGTGTTGTTATAATAAAGATGTAAAAGTAGTGAGGAATTCGGTTATGAATATATTAGAGTTAGCATGATCTAGATAGAAGGTATATATAGGCAGTCTGAGGTTGTAAGACATGAAGTAACATGTCCTTTCTGAGGAAGAGGACCCTACCATAGAGTTAGCAAGAGAGAATCGCACAGATAGGCTCCGGTCACTTCAAGTTGATATGGCATTATGAGGACCACAGGCAATCGTAAGAAAGTCACAATTTCTGTGTGAAGTAGAGAAGAGTGGCAGAGAAACAGAACAAATACCCCATCAACCTACAGTCATTCCACTGTTTAAACTTTTTTACATTTTCCACGTTATCATTACAAAATTCTTACTACTGAATACCATTAAATAAATGTTAACTTCCTATTAAAAGTACTATTTTGGGACTGGCAGGTGGCATGACTTTTAAGGGCACTGGACTCCCACATGGCTGACCATAGTTCGAGTCCTGGATGTGGTAGCTTGCTTTCTCACGTTCTGTCTCTCTCTCTCACTCCCCCTGCCATCAAATTAAAATAAATAAATAAATAAAATAAAGTTAAATAAAATAATTCTTTTTTTATTTTTTTTTTTATACAAATTCAATCATATTATTTAGCTTACAAAGTGAACATTTCAGTATGTGTGTGAACATTTCTCCCCAGTCCAGGTGATCAGAGTATCTTCCACCAATAACACCACACCTCCTCATCCCGACAATGCTCTCTTTTTATAAAACATAATATTTCAAAAGTATCCTTAAATTTGATATATTTTGTAACATTACTCCAGATAAAAATTCTTATAAATGAATTCTTCAAAAACAAGTAAATAGAAAACTTATTTATTACATCACTGGGAAAGTTCTGTTCTCCTATGCAAAAATTTATCAAGATTTTCCAGGCAACCAAATACTTTGAGAGGCTTTTAAACATAATGCAGTTTGTTAAAGATAATTATATTAAGCAGAAGGTTACAGATGGATGTAAAAGCATTGAAAATACTTTATTTTATAATAGAAATACTATCATATTTTTTGTATATTGTTGAAATTACTTTTTTATAAAATCTCTAGTACATCAGTTAATCACTTTTTTAATTTTAAATTGATCTTTGCTTCTTCAGTCGGATATATTTATTCTTTTTTTGTAAAACTCTAATTCTGAGTATTATTACATAAAAACATCTCTTACAATATTAATGAATGTTTTGTAACTAAGGAGTTACTTCCTTTATAATAGAGGTGCTTGCACATTGCATTTTACAGATATATTATTATCTTTGTTAGCTTTCTTTTTTTAAAATTAAATTCAGTATTTTTTATTAGCTAAAAGGTGCTTATGAGAGAGAGACAGAGAAGGAAAAAGCATCTCCAAAGAAACAAGATCACATTGTTATCCTTTCCTTCTTCATTTCTTCATCCTATTGGGATTTGGAACACATATGCATACATGCCCGGCATACTTTTCAAGATTCTGGGGCTAGGATTTGAACTGTGAGGTCAGCCATGTAAGATCAGGATGCTTTAACCACCAGGCCATGAAGTCAGCTTTTTTTCATTCTCTTCAAAATAAACACCGTTATATTTATTATTTGCACTCAATCTCATGGTTAGTGTAATTTTACACTATAGATTTTTGCATAAAATTTATATAGTATCCCCATGGAACTTACATAACCAATTTATATATTGGAACAGACCGTGACATTGTAGATAAGATGGCTGATTCCTATGGCTCACTTTGTGGTTTGAGTACTGGACTCTACAGCTTTTTTTACATTTTCCACGTTATCATTACAAAATTCTTACTACTGAATACCATTAAATAAATGTTAACTTCCTATTAAAAGTACTATTTTGGGACTGGCAGGTGGCATGACTTTTAAGGGCACTGGACTCCCACATGGCTGACCATAGTTCGAGTCCTGGATGTGGTAGCTTGCTTTCTCACGTTCTGTCTCTCTCTCTCACTCCCCCTGCCATCAAATTAAAATAAATAAATAAATAAAATAAAGTTAAATAAAATAATTCTTTTTTTATTTTTTTTTTTATACAAATTCAATCATATTATTTAGCTTACAAAGTGAACATTTCAGTATGTGTGTGAACATTTCTCCCCAGTCCAGGTGATCAGAGTATCTTCCACCAATAACACCACACCTCCTCATCCCGACAATGCTCTCTTTTTATAAAACATAATATTTCAAAAGTATCCTTAAATTTGATATATTTTGTAACATTACTCCAGATAAAAATTCTTATAAATGAATTCTTCAAAAACAAGTAAATAGAAAACTTATTTATTACATCACTGGGAAAGTTCTGTTCTCCTATGCAAAAATTTATCAAGATTTTCCAGGCAACCAAATACTTTGAGAGGCTTTTAAACATAATGCAGTTTGTTAAAGATAATTATATTAAGCAGAAGGTTACAGATGGATGTAAAAGCATTGAAAATACTTTATTTTATAATAGAAATACTATCATATTTTTTGTATATTGTTGAAATTACTTTTTTATAAAATCTCTAGTACATCAGTTAATCACTTTTTTAATTTTAAATTGATCTTTGCTTCTTCAGTCGGATATATTTATTCTTTTTTTGTAAAACTCTAATTCTGAGTATTATTACATAAAAACATCTCTTACAATATTAATGAATGTTTTGTAACTAAGGAGTTACTTCCTTTATAATAGAGGTGCTTGCACATTGCATTTTACAGATATATTATTATCTTTGTTAGCTTTCTTTTTTTAAAATTAAATTCAGTATTTTTTATTAGCTAAAAGGTGCTTATGAGAGAGAGACAGAGAAGGAAAAAGCATCTCCAAAGAAACAAGATCACATTGTTATCCTTTCCTTCTTCATTTCTTCATCCTATTGGGATTTGGAACACATATGCATACATGCCCGGCATACTTTTCAAGATTCTGGGGCTAGGATTTGAACTGTGAGGTCAGCCATGTAAGATCAGGATGCTTTAACCACCAGGCCATGAAGTCAGCTTTTTTTCATTCTCTTCAAAATAAACACCGTTATATTTATTATTTGCACTCAATCTCATGGTTAGTGTAATTTTACACTATAGATTTTTGCATAAAATTTATATAGTATCCCCATGGAACTTACATAACCAATTTATATATTGGAACAGACCGTGACATTGTAGATAAGATGGCTGATTCCTATGGCTCACTTTGTGGTTTGAGTACTGGACTCTACAGCTTGAAAAACATGTCAGGTATGTGTATGCATGCGTGCCCCAAATCTTGAAAGATTTTAGAGATGTAGGAGAAGGGATTGTGGCTGACAGTTCCTCATGGTGGATGCTTTCTCACTTTCCCTCTCTTTTTATCTCTCTTCGGTGGGTCAATGTGCCCTCTGGCAAAATTTTTATAAATATATAAATATATATTTTACAGATACCAGTTAGTGGCATAGTGAATAAGTTGGCTAGATTTCCACAAAGCAAAGTATGCAGTTAGAGTCCCAGACCCAGTGGCTTGAGAAACACACTAGGTGCATGTGTGTGTGCATGTGTGTGTGTGTGTGTGCGTGTGTGTGCGTGCATGCGTGTATGCCCAAAGTCCTGACAGGAGAATACAGGAGAAGTGATTGCAGTGTGGCCATCCCCCCTAAGGGTCCTTCCTCACATTCCCTCTGTCTCTCTTACTCTGGTGAGCATATGCATTGTCCTGTAAATTTTTAACAATCTATTTTTACAGATAAATGTAATTCTCACAAATTTCTATCACTTATATAATGACATATGATATAATATTATTGTACATGGAAATCCTGTAACTTGTTGAAAAACACACTATTGATGTATACCACATTTATGTTTTAATACACTAGAAATAAATTGAAAAACATACACCTAATATATATGTGTAGGATTCTGCTTTACTAATGCAAACATTTGTTATGAAATACATAAATAGATAGATAGATAGATACACACACACACACATATATATTTACATAATAAGGATTAGGAGAATTATCTAAAATAAAGCAATAAAATATTTACAAGAGTGCTTCAACTACTTCAGACAATATAAAAGAAATATAAGATTTAAAATGACAAACATAGAAAACAAATATATACAGGATAATCTGACATAGTGTGCTGATAACTTATAATATACTGTTAATAAAAATTTGAAGGGCTGCTTTAAGAGACATACCCGCTAAATGAGGCTGAATGTTACTCTATAAATAAGTCCACATGCCATTAATTTATGGCTTTTCACAGGGATAAAAATATTCTTAAACAAAAATGAATGTAATTAAATAATTTAATTATTATCTTGCCATAGATAGCTTATGTTTGTTTCTTTCATTTTTCTTGCAAGAGATGCATATGTTCACCAGAGAGAGACAGAGAGAAAGAGAGGAAGAAATCATCTCTTTATGAGACATAGCCATCTCACAATCCTTTCTCCTCCATTTGTTCATCCTGTTGGAATTGTAGACATGAACACACATGTGCTCAGTGTATTTTTCAAGAAGCTGGGGCTGGGAATCCAATCCAGGTTGTTCCTCTGGGATCTGGCTCCCTTAACCATTAGGCTATGGGGATGGCCCATGTTTGTATTTCTGTAAAAAAATTGAAAGAATATTTTTGTCTTAGAATATAGCCAGTTCAATCTACCTCTCTACCCTCTACTTTATACCTAGAAATATAATTACGTTTAGGAAGCAAATTTTAGAACTTTGTCTTTATAAATAGTTATTATACTTATTTGGTAGAGAGGTATGCATACCTAATTTTTATTTATCATTAATTTTATTTTTCAAGGATTTAAAAAGTATTTAAATAAAAATTACTTGTTTAAGAAAATAAGTTTCTGCATGGCAAAAGACACAGTAATTAATGTTAATAGAATCCCTCAGAATGAGAAAATATTTTTGTAAACTATGCGTCAGATAAGGGACTGATAACCAGAATTCACAAGGAGCTCAAGCAGCTGTTCCAAAGAAAGACAATCAGTCCTATGAAAAGATGGGAGAATGAGTTGAAAAAAACTCTCTAAAGATGACATAGGAATAGCTAAAAGGCATATGGAAAAATGCTTAACATCCCTCATTGTAAGGGAAATGCAGATCAAAACAACAATAAGATAGGACCTAACCCCAGTCATAATGACTAAGATTAAAAAAATGAAAAAAAGGTAAGTGCTGCTGGGGTGTGTGCTGGTGGGAATGTAAATTGGTCCAGCCACCTTGGAGAACAATTTGGAGATTCCTCAAAAATCTACAAACAGAACTACCGTATGATCCAGCAATCTTACTTTTTGGTATCTACCCAAAGGACAGAAGAATACTTAATTGGAAAAGTTCTTGCAAATCGGTGTTTATTGTGGAACTATTCACAATTGCTAAATCATGGAAACAACCCAAACGCCCAACAAACAGATGAATGGATAGAAAAACTGTGGCACTTATACTCAATGGAATACTATTCAGCCATAAAAAACAACAAAACCCCAGCTTTTGACAGGAAGTGGGTGGAGAATGGAAGATTTACTGCTGAGTGAAGTAAGTCAGGCTATGAAAGAGAGTCAGTGTATGTCCCCACTTAATATATACTGAATGTCCGCACTCGATGACTGAAACTAATTGACTAAAGGATATAGAAATACAGTATATAGATGTTAATACCAGATATAATGTGTGTGAAAGAGGGGGGTCTGAAGTAGGACATTTCGAAGAAAAATAGGGAGGCAAAGCATTAATGGCACAAAAAAATATGGTATTACCTGTTGAAGATATTTTGTAGTTTTATGAATTGTACTAGGCATAAACGTTCACCTGCTGAAATATCCATTTTGTAAGCCAAATAATAATGTGACTGAATATATAAAAGAAAATGAAATTTAAAAGAATAAAATAAATGCTAAAAGGAAATAGGTTGGCAGTATATCATCCTATAATGAATACAGATTGTTTTGTGATATTAATGCTCAATGAATGATATTGTGAGTTTAAATTCCTTGAAGATATTAGGAGTAATATATAGAGAACAAGTTTATGATAATAATATTTGAAAATAGCAGCATAGATAATGCTGAGTTTCTTAAAATACTTATTAAGTTATAGGATTGTAAGAGGTGACAATGTTCACTTGGTTAATATCCACTTATATATGTCTATACAATTATCTGTTCTTGGACAACTTTCATCTGCATAATTATACAGAATTACGGAATAATGAAAATGTAAATGTATAGCTGCAAATGACATTAACTTAATAAATTTAATAATTTAATATCTTTATTAAGCTATAGAATATTAGAAAAATTCAATTTTTCAAATCTATTTAAGCTAAATTGCCTAAGAAATAATGAGCTGTTCTAAGTCCCGGTTTTTAGTGTAATACTCTATTTTACCCACTTGGTCTTGATTTATGTATTTTCAAAAAATAATATTTCATATTTTATGTTTCTTTAATATTGAGTTGTAATTTATATATAAATATATAAATGACAATAAAAACTATACCATTCAATTCATTTTACATATATAAACATTTTGTAAACATTACTCAGCTCAATATGTAGAACTTGTTAACAACACACAAGGAGGATATCTTATATCACTTCAAAGCTAGTATCTTTCCCAGAAGTGATAACTATTCTAATATCTATCACCATGCAGTAGTTTTAGCAATTCCTGAATGTCATATAAATGGAATTAGATACTATATTACTCTCTTGTGTGTGACTGCTTTTGACAATCATTTTATTTGTAAGATTCAGCATGTTATGTTTATGAATGTACAATTTATGAAACCATTCTAAGAATGATGAATATTTGAGTGAGATTTTGTGTTTGTGACTATTGTAAATAAAGCAGATATGAACATTTGCACACATGTGTCTGTCACATGAACCTAGGTGCCCATTTAACAAGGATATATAAATGGTAATAGAAATGTTGATTTATGTGCACTGTAGGTCCAAGTTGAGCTGCAATTGGCACTGTCAATTTTTTAAAAAAATTTCTACTTATACAGGGACTTATGTGAGGCTCAAGTGCCACACATTCATGTCAATATTTGCTACTTTCAGTACAATATGCATACTGAAAATAAAGTACACTCATGAGCATCATAACAATATTTCAGTCAACAATGGACCACATATTTAATGGTGATTCCATAAAATTAAAATGGGTAATGCATTATACATGTCAGTAAGCTATACCATCTAGTTTTGAGTAAGTACACATCATGATATGCATGCAAGGATGGAGTCATCTAACAATGCAATTATCAGAATGTATCCTCACCATCAAATGACTCATGACTATAATAGATTAAGTACAACAAAGATATGAACACTTTTAAAAAAGTGTTTATTCATATAAAACATCATTAGATTAAAAATTAAGACCCTAAAGTGAAGCTGTTATCAATTAAGATTTATAAATTATCATCTTTGATGCTTAAGTATTGGTGAAAAATTGTGAATATAATGTAATTGAGCCTCAGTCTTTGAGGAATGATAAATTAATGTGAAAGCCTCAAGAATTGTGCAAGAAAATAAATGACTTAATTTTATAGTTACAAAAAAATAAGCAGGTAACATGAAATGATAGAAAGTATTTTTACTACGTGAAAGGATGACCTGTCTGAGAAAGTCTTGAGTACTTACATGAAGGATTAAAGACAAATAGACAAGGGAGAGTGTCCCACAGAGAAGAAGCAAGACATGCTAGAGCCCTGAGATTGGAACTGTTAATGCTTTAATATATTTATGAACAAAAGTAAGGCTGCTGTATTTAATCATAATGAATAGAGGTGGGTAAATGATGGATTGACATGTAAAGAACTATCATATTACAAAAGGGACTTGAAGGCCTTGATAAAGGAACTAAATTTTTGGTACTGAGATTAAGAAGTAATTAAATAATTGCAAATAGATGACTGTAAAATATCTACCAAATAATACATGTTCCATCATAGAAGTTTTAAATATGTTTAAAAATGATTGAGAGATATAATCATGATTTTACTTAGGAACATGATTCTTGAGATTAGAATGGGGAAGAGTTTGGGGATACAGTGTTGGAACCCTAGAGACTAGATCAGGTCACTTGTTAACCTACTCCAAACTTGAGTAGTTTGAATTACAGTTTTAGCAATGAAGACATAACAGGTAATTTGACTCGTTATGTTATTTTCAAATGGAAACAAAACAATAAATAATAATGTATATTTAAACCTATATTAAGAAAAAGTAAATGGTCCAGGTCATGGTGTGGTGGTAAGGGTGGCTGGATTTCACATGACTGACAGAGTAGTTCATGTACTGGATTCAGCTACTTTGAAAACACAACAGGTGAGGACCGCCTGCAGCTGGAAGGCTTAACAGCTTGGACCTATGGCTCATCTCCTACCCCACTTGCCTTTGGGCTCTTAGAAGTTTGGCATTTTCTATTTATTGTTTTAAATAATATTTTATATACTGTATTTATTTATTGATTGATTGATTGATTGATTTAAATTTGACCAGAGAGGGACAGAAAGAGAGAGAGAAGGAAGAAGTGAGAAAGCAAGCCGCCAGGCCCAGGACTCAAACTGTGGTCAACCATGTGGGAGTCCAGTACCCTTAACCACCATGCAACCTGCCAAATTTGACATTTTCTATAGCGTGAGAGCACAATGCACCCTGCACATTCTCTTCTTTTTTCTTGAATTGAATCTCAGGGGCTCAGTTTGAGGCACACCTGTTCTCTTTTTTTTTTCTTTTTTAAAATTATTTATTCTTTTTTTTATTATTATCATAACCTTGTTTATATTACATTGGATTGCATACAACTTTACAGCATATTACGTTGCTTTTTCAAACGGAAATGTCATGCATATCAGTCAATAAAGATACATTAATCTCCCCACTTCATCATTCAATATCTTTTCACTGTTTTTCTCGTACATTATTATTATTATTCCAATTATTTTTTAAACAGTCTATCACTATTTCTCATTTTGTTTGAAAAAAGACTTTAACCATAATCAAATACTTCTCAGCCCAGTCCAGTTGAGAATACTATACATGTTATCATCAACAGGTAATAAGCCATAACTGTTTCCCACTAACGTCTTGCCCATTTGTTCTCTTGCTATCTTTCTTTATACTCTTCTCTTCACTCTTCCATTCCACACTGTCTTATTCTTGTTAAGTACTTTCACTGCTTTTTCTTTTTTTTTGAGAGTTTTTTTTCGCTATAGGGCGCATGCGCTTGCCAGACAGACACAGAGAGTCATAGAGACAGAAAGCGAGAAATCACCCCCAGGGGGGATGGTCACGCCACAATCCCTTCTCCTCCATTCTCCTCTTGGGATCTTGGGCATGCACGCACACACACCTGACGTGAGTTTTAAGCCATCGGGTCCAGGACGCGAAATGCGGTCAACTACGTGGGAGTCCAGCAACATAGCCATTACGTTAACTGCTGGTTCCCACTTTCACTGCTTTTATGTCCTCCAATATTTCACTCTCTACCATAGAGTGTGGATAGTTGGTATATATTAAGTGGATACATACAATATCTTTCTTTCATAGCTTGGCTTACTTCATTCAGCAATAGACCCTCCATATTTGACCACTTTCTATCAAATGCCAGGGTCTTGTTATTTCTTATGCCGAGTAGTATTCCATAGAGTATATATGCCACACTTCCAATCCCTTCTTCAGTTTGTGGGCATTTAGGTTGGTCCCATGTCTTGGCAATTGTGAATAATGCTGCAATAAACATTGATGTGCAAGCACTTTTTTGACTGAGCATTCTCCTGTCCTTTGGGTAGATACCAAAAAGTGGGATTGCTCGATCAAATGGTAGTTCTATTTGTAGATCTTTGAGGAACCTCCACAGTAGTTGAACCAGTTTACATTCCCACCAGCAGTGTAGGAAGGTTCCCTTTTCACCACATCCCTGCCAACACTTATCACTTTTTATATTCTTAATCTTTGCCATTTTGACTGGGGTTAGGTGGTATCTCATTGTGGTTTTTATCTGAATCTCCCTTATGATGAGGGATGTTGAGCATTTCTTCATAAGGTTTTTGGCTGTTCATATGTCTTCCTTAGAAATATTTTTGTTCAGCTCACCTGTTCTCTTGAAATAGGGTGGACCTTGTGTCACCCAGGACCAGTGACAGCCGTGCAATGTGCTGATGAGCAATGGGGAGGTATAGCAGGAGAGATATCTTCAATTCCTTGCTCCGCTATGCCTTTGAAGCTTGGAGATACATTGAATAATTTAGGAAGGAACGTACAGATCACAAGATGACTAGAAATCATTGCAGAGACACAAGAAATATGAGCAACCAACAAAATGTCTGTCCCACAACAAAAAACATCAATTTCCCATCACCCATGGACAATACAATGGAACTTGAGGAAAGACAGATAAACACTCCAGAATAGTTATAGTGACCAAACTAAATAAGATGCAAGAGGAAAGAGACAATGAGCTTCAGGAGATGAGGAAGTCTTTTCATGATTTGAAAGAAGAAATAGACACACACACACAAAATCAAATGAAATTGTTAGAGGTGAAAAATGAAGTACAGGAAATTAAAACCTCCCTCAAAAGTATTAAAGGTAGATTAGATCACACAGAAGAACAAATCTCAAATGTAGAAGACAAAACCTCTGATCTACAAAAAATAAATAAATAAATAAAAAAGACTGAGAAAAAAAAAGAAAAGTGAGGATAATATATGAGAAATACTAGATACCATCAAGCACCCCAAGATCCAGATAACTGGTACCCAGAAGAGGAAGAAAATAATAATGGTATTGATAGTTTATTTCATAAAATCTTGGGAAAAAATTTCTAAACCTAGAGAGGCATCAAATATCCATAACTAAGAAATATATAGGACCCCAAATAGAATCAACCCAAAAACACCCTCTCCAAGTCTCTTCATAGCCATATTGGCCCAAGCAACAGACAAAGACAAGATACTAAAATTGGTAAGAGGGAAACATCAAGTTACTTACAAAAGTTATCCCATGAGGCTAACATCAGACCTCTCATTATAAACAATGCAGGTAAGAAACAATGGGCAAATATAGTCAAAAAAAGGAAAACCAATAGCTAACATTATATTAAATGGGAAAAGCTAAACGCTTTTCTACTAAAAACTAGTAATAGACAAAACTGCCCCCTTTTACACTTCTTTTCAATATAGGGCTGGAAGTCTTAGCCAATTTAATCAGAAAAGATAGTAATATAAAACACATTCAAAAAGGTAAAGGAGAGTTGAAAATATCTTTATTTTCAGATGACATGATGGTATACTCAGAAGACCCAAAGGTTTCCAGGAAAATATTTCTCAAAGTTATAAATGAATTCAGTACATTGTCAGGATACAAAATCAACATCCAAAAAATATATAGCATTTCTATATATGAACAACAAGTTAAGTGAGATAGATCTGGAGAAAGAATTCCCTTTTACCTTAACTACAAAATGTATAAGATACCTAGAGATAAATGTAACTAAAGAAGTCAAAGGTCTTTGCAAAGAAAATTCAAAAGCATAAAAAAGATATTGACAATGACACAAAAAAGTGAAAGAACACCCCATATTCCTGGATTGGAAGAATGAATATAATCAAAATGGCAAGTCTACCCAAATTAATCTGCATATTTAACACAATTCTAATAAAAATACCAGAGACCTTCTTTGCAGATCTAGAAAAGACAATAATATGATTTGTCTGGAATCATCAAAGACCTCATATTTTCAAAGCAATCCAGAATAAGAAAAGTGAAGTGGGTGACATATCACTTCTTTATCCCAAAATATACTAATCAAAATGGCAAGTCTACCCAAATTAATCTGCATATTTAACACAATTCTAATAAAAATACCAGAGACCTTCTTTGCAGATCTAGAAAAGACAATAATATGATTTGTCTGGAATCATCAAAGACCTCATATTTTCAAAGCAATCCAGAATAAGAAAAGTGAAGTGGGTGACATATCACTTCTTTATCCCAAAATATACTATAAAGTTGTGTTAATCAAAACAGCATGGTACAAAAACAGACAGGCGGACCAATGGAATAGAATAGAGACTCCAGAAATAAATCCCAAAGCTTACAGTCAACTGATTTTTGACAAAGGATACCAGTCAATCCAGTGGAAGAAGGAAAACCTCTTTAGCAAATGATGCTGTAAAAATTGGGCATCCACCTGCAGAAAGATGACAGAAAAATGAAACGGAATACCTGGTTTTTTGTTTTTTTGTTTGTTTGTTTTTTTTTTTTTTTTTTTTTTTTGCGTGTGTGTTTTTGAAAGGTTTTTGCTATAGGGTGCGTGCGCTGACTGGACAGACAGAGAGAGACAGAGAGAGACGGAGAGACAGAAAGCGAGAAATCACCCCCCAGGGTGGATGGCCATGCCACAATCCCTTCTCCTCCATTCTCTCAGGATCTTGGGCACACACACACACACACACGCCCGACGTGAGTTTAAGCCACCGGATCTGGAACTCAAACCGTGGTCGACTATGTGGGAGTCCAGTGATGTAGCCATTATGCTAACCACTGGTCCCTGAATACCTGTTTTCACCATTAACAAAAAATCAACTCAAAATAGATGAAAGATCTGAACCCAAGACCTCAAACTCTAAAACTACTGGTAGAAAAAATTGGGGAAACTCTGTCAGACATTGGGGTAGGCAAAGACTTCTTAAATAAGACTCCCAAAATGTGGACAATAATTTCTAAAATAGACAAGCGGGACTACATCAGATTAAGAAGTTTCTGCACAGCACAGGACACAGTAATTAGTGTGAATTGACAACCCTCAGAATGGGAGAGTATTTTTGTTGACGGTGCTTCATATATGGGACAGACAAGCGGCATACCCTAAAATTAAAGCAATTAATAGATGGGGAAATGAGCTGAATAAAATCTCTCTAAGGATGACATGTGAACCAGCCAAAAGCATATGAAGAAATGCTCAACATCCCTCATCATAAGAGAGATGTAGATTAAAACAACAATGAGATACCACCTATCACTTGTCAGAATGGTGAAGATTAAAAATACAAAAAATGGTAAGTATTGATGGGGTCGTGGTGAAAGGGAAATTCTCCTACATTTTTGGTGGGAAGGTAAATTGGTTCAACCACTATGGAAAACAATATGAAGTTTCCTCAAAGATCTACAAATATAACCAGAATTTGACCCAGCAATTCCAATTCTGGATATCTACCCTTAGGACAGGATAATGCTCATTCCTAAAAGTACTTGCACATCAATGTTTATTGTGGTATTATTCACAATAGCTAAGACATTAAATGAACCCAGAAGTTCACAAACAGATGAATGGATTGAAGTGTGGCCATGTACTCTATGGAATTCTATTCATTCATTAAAAAAAATAATAATAACAAGACCCTGGCATCTGATAGAAGGTGGCAAAATATGGAAGATTTATTGCTGAGTGAAGCAAGCCAGGTTATGAAAGAAAGATACTGTATGTATCCACTTAGTATTTGCCAACTCTATGCACTCTATGGTAGAGATTGAAATATTGTAGGACATAAAAGCAGTGAAAATAGGTATGGATGCTAAAGACAGTGTGTAATGGCTACTGGGGGACAGAGAATGAAGAGTATAGAGAAGGAAAGCAAAAGGAAAAAAATAGAGAAAGCTTGACAATTGTGGGACACAGAAATGGTTTATTACCTATTGATGATAATATGTATAGTATTCACAGCTAGAATAGTCTAAGATGTATTTCGTGTTAGGTAAATTCTCTTTACAAGGCAAATGATGTATAGCAACTGAATGGTTAAAAAATAAGAACAATTAAAACAATAATAATCTGAAAAAGTTATATACTGTAAAGATCTACTTGATCACATGTGACATAAATTTAAATAAATAAAAAAGAACACATCAGGTACATGTCCAAAATCCTGATGAGAAGGGATGAAAAGGGATTGCAAGGTAGTCTTCCCCATGGCAGATTCTTATTCACTTTCCCTCTCACTACAGAAGGGAAACACACTCTGTAGCAAATTAAAATAATAATAATTTTAAAAGTCCTTAGCTCTAAATCATTTTATAATTAAAATCAGACTAATGACTCTGCTTTTAGTATCAGGTCTTTCTCTAGATCTTGAATATTATTTTATTCATTTTCTTTCCAAAGTTTTAGTTTTACATGTTACATTGAGGACTATGATCTATTTTGATTTACTTCTTGTGTAAGATATGATACTTGGGTTGGGGTATATGTGTATATATATATATATATATATATATATATACATGTGTGTGTGTGTATGTGTATATATATATATATACAAGGTCTGAGTCTTACTCTGTCGTAAACCTCACAGATGAGACCACAGACTGTACATGGGGTACTATGTTGTGTTAGAGAATATGTCCCTATGTTACCAGGCCAGCCTTCAGCTCAGGATCCTTCTGCCTTTGCCTCCCAAATTGTTGTGACTAGAGATACACACCACCATATCGGCTGTTAGGTTGGACTGGGAATGGAATTCGGACCTCCTGTCTGGTCCCTGCCTGCAGGGCACAATGTCTTAGTGTGTGCCATCAAAGCTGTGCCAGTAATGATCTCCTAAGGATATAAATACAATAGAGTAATTATAACTTCCACTCTTTACAGTAAAGGGAAGGATCAGGATGTTGTAAGATAATAAAATAATTTGAGTTTGAGTAAAAAAATATATTAAATTGATTGTTCCTGAGGGTGTTTTTGTTGCTGCTTTTTTGTTTGTTTGTTTGTTTTGCATTTGTACTCACCAGATGGAGA
>NW_006160049.1:435995-521395 GCF_000334495.1 Tupaia belangeri chinensis
TATATATATATATATATATATATATAGGTGTGTGTATATAGGGATATGTGTATATATATATATATATATATATATATATATATATGTGTGTGTGTATATATATACACATATATATATATATGAACATGGACATCCATATCATTCAAAACCAATGGTTGAAAAAGCTGTTCTTTCTCATTTTCTTTCTCTTACACACCCATCAAAAATAATTCAATAGAATTCTGGGTTATATTTCTAACTCAATGGTTTAACAGTACTACAAGGTTTGTTTGTTTGTTTTTTGTTTTTTCTTTTTTCTGGAGAGGTTTTTGCTATAGGGCACATGCACTCGCCAGACAGAGAGAGAGAGACAGAGAGACAGAAAGTGAGAAATCACCCCACTCCCCCACGTCGCAATCCCTTCTCCTCCATTCTCTCGGGATCTTGGGCATGCATGCACACACGCCAGGCATGAGTTTAAGCCACCGGATCCAGGACTCAAACCGCGGTTGACTACGTGGGAGTCCAGCGACATAGTCATTAGGTTAACTGCTGATCCCAGTACCGCAATGTTTTGCTTTTGTACATTATACAATAAATCTAAAAATTAGATATTCGATACTTCTTTTTCTAAATTGCTTTTGCTTTTCTAGAGCTTGCATTTTTAATACATATTTATTTTGCCAGTTTGTGAACACAAAATATGTTTCTAATTATTTAGTTCTTGATTTCTTTCAACAGCATTCTGTTGAAGCATGTGCTCACTGGAGAGAGACAGAGAGAAAGCATTCACATGACAAAGCATCCCACATGTGTCCTGACAATCCCTTCTCCTCACTTCTTTCAGGATTTGGGGTATGCAAATATACATGCCCAAGGTGTTTTTATTTTTATTTATTTTGTGCTAACTTTGGATATTTTATTTAAGACATCGCATTTTTCACTTACAATATAGTGATTGTGAAGTACAATATTATTTTTCCCTGTGTACATGGTCCATGTTCAAGTAATTGAGAATGCCCAGTATTTCACTATAGTAGCTGAACTTTAAGTCTGACACTGATTTTGATACAGATTGGGGTCCTTCAATATTTTACTACATGGAACAAAGCTACGTAATTTATACTTGAGTTAGCTTAATCAATCTCTTCGATGATGGGCCCTGAAGAAACACCACAAGACAGAGAAGCACTCCCCCTGGGGAAACTCCCAGGCATTACCCCTGACGTGCCTCATGCACCTTGGTACAGCTTGGTGTTGATGGGCAAAAAGACTTTCTCCAGCTCCTTCTGCTGATGCTCAAACTCTCCCTTCTCTGCAATATGATTCTTATTAAGTCAGTTGAATATTCAATCACATTTGTCAAGAATCTGTTTGTCCTAAATATTGATCTTACCTTGACGTTTCTCATCTTCAACAGTTGCTTTTCTATTGAATGAATAACGATCCAAGTGAATTCTTAGAAGACATCTTCTCCTTCTGCTTCTCATCTTCAACCAACTTCTCAGCGTCCTGGGACATATGCTCAATGCTGTCTTTGCTTAAATGACCGTTACCATTAGTGTTATAATATTAATCTTTTTTCCTATTCTCTTATTCACAGCACAGACATCAAGAAGGCTATTGGCATCAACACAAAAAGTGACTTCCATCTGAAGAACACCACAGGGTGCAGGAGATAAGCCTGTGAATTCAAGCTTGCCAAGCTGGTTGTTATCTTTGATTGTAGCATACTCACTTTCATAAACCTGAATGAGCATAAGAGGCTGCTTACCAGAGTTGGTAGGAAAGGCCTGTGTCTGCTTGGGAATTGTGGTATTATGCTTAATGAGGTTGATCATGATTCCACCAGCATCTTCAATACCAAGGGAACGAGGAATGATATCCAAGAATGGAAAATGCTGAAAATTTTAAGGTTTGTCTCTTGACTGGATGGCTATTTAGGACAATATCATGTATCAGTTACTTGTCTAGCTGGACATCCTGAAGGATGTTTCTGTAGGATCCAGACAGCCATGCAACAAGTCTGCATTCAGTTCTTCAAATAGGGCATGGATAATGGTGATATAGAAGTCAATTCCTTCATGTAGGGAATTGATCTCAATACTGGCCTGGGTGTTGGAAAAGAGAGTGCAGTTAGCATGTTCATAAGTAGTACAAAGGCAGTAGACAGCTCTCTTGTTCTCACTGATATCCTTCTTATGCTGTACCTAAACTCAACAATGAAGTGATAGGCCATTCAATTGTAAAAGTCCTCTCAGACTGTGTGTGTATCTCCAGCTGTAGATTTGCCCCCAAAATTCCATCCTCAGTAGTGAGGATGGACCCTTAAAAACTGCCACCTCTTAAATCAAAGATCAGCACATTCCTTTCAGCTCCAACCTTTTCATCTAAGCGACAATAGTGGTTGGCTCTTTGATAATCATAAGTACATTGCGACTAGCAATGGTTCTAGACTCTTCAGTAGCCTGACACTGAGAGTTATAAAATAAGCTGGCACAGTAACTACAGCATTGTAAGAGTCTTCTCAAAGTAGGCCTATGCAATTTCTTTTATCTTGGTCATAATCATAGATGACATTCCCCCTGGGTAGAAACTGTATCTCTCCTTGATGTTCTCCTTTGAACCTTGAGCCTGTCTGCATCATTCACCTACATGAAGGGCCAATACTTCATATCAGACAGGACAAAAGAATCAAGTCTGTGTCTAATCAGATGTTTGGCACCAAAACTTGTGTCGGTGGAGTTCATTGTAATCAGAGTTTTTAACAGCATCACTAATCAATCATTTGGTATTGGTAAAGGCAACATAGTTCCAAGTGGTTTGGTTCTCCTTATCATTAGCAATTATTCCATTTTGCTGTGATGGGAAAACAGCGACAGCAATGTAATTATTAACAGTAATGGTAAGAAGTACCAAGATCAATGAAACTGCAGATCCCTTACACATGTTTGCTTCCATATAGGCCCAGCTGGGCTTGCAATGCACATGCACCTACCTTTACAGCTGCCACCTTGTTTAATGAGCACCCAGTGTGTTTTTCAAGCCAGTGGATCTGAGACTCAAATCACCCACTGGACAATGTGATTCCCCCCTGCCATAGCCATCACACCATAGCCTGACCTAATAATAAATTTTTAAAAAGCAGTTTCCATAGGTAATTTAATTAAGATTTCTTAGAGAGGAAGTATTTGGCAGACATGAGAATGCCTAGTTCTCTGATAGAAAGGATGTATATGGTAATATCCTTGATTTGATGGTAATGTAATGCATATTTTTGAAAAACTCTATTGTGTGCTATAGAGACATACAGGAATTAAACGTGAAGAAGAAATTTTTAAAAATTTAGAGGCACCAAACAGATGGGTGTTTAAAAAGGTAACATTCTCCCATAAGAACTCTAAATTTGATTAAAAATATGTATAATATGGTTATATATATATATGACTATATATAATAAAATTATATACAAATAACTTATGTATGTATGGTTAATTCTTCCTTTCACTTATGTAGTAAACTATACCCACTTTGTCTCTATTTATATATAATTAGAATTCAGAAATAGAAATGTTATGAAGGAAAGAAAAGTTTTCATCCTAGCTTCCATGGTGCCATCAGTAGCACATAGGACTTTGGAGTTCATAGACCCATGAGAGTTTTGGTTCAAGTCCTCAACCTGGTCAGTCTGAAAACACACTAGGTGTGCAGAATCCTGGCAGATGAGAGGACTGGAAAAAGGGGATTGTATCACCAAGTTCTATGAAAAGTCTGTATTTCTCTTTCTCTCATGTGTGTATATGCTTTATCACGAATTTAAAAAAAAATAAATCATCAGTTTTAGATTGTTCATAGTTTGTATATAGAAATGCAAGTACTTTTCATGTGTTGACCTTGTATCCTACAACTTTGCTGAACTCATTAGTTACAGAAGGTTTTCTACTAATTCCTTGAAACAAAGATATCTATAGATAGACACAGTTTTAATGTATCCTTTCTTTTCTTTTTTGATCATAAAAAATTATTTAAGTGAAGTTATAAAAAAAAGGCAGCATAATAAAATAATTAGGAAACAATATTTAGTATGTTTGAAAAGATATAGGAGCAAGACATTTTACAAAAAGTAGTGTGGGAAATAAATGTCTTAAACTATAAGTAGAAATATAGCATTAGAATGTGAGGGCAGGGGAAAAAAAAAGAAATGTACCATTAAAGTTTCTTATGTAAGTCTTTTTATTACTTTGTCATTGTATTATTGTGCTACCTAAAATATTCAGGACTAAGTTGGGCATTCCAACTTTTTTCCTGAGCTCAGAAAGCATTATTATATTTATTTCAACAAAAATTTTAATTGACTATTGTGTTTCTGATTGCTTGCTGCTTAAATCCTTATCAGATCATTCCAAGGGCTGATTCGTTTTGATGTTGGTGTCAGTAGATTTTTCTTTCTTATTCAAATTGTGGTTTACTGCACTCTTATAATGAATGTTTTTCTATTATCTCCTTGACGTTTGGGATACTATGTTAGTATACTTTTAATATTAATGAAATCTTTTTTATTGGGCAGTCAGTTGATTTACACTTCTAGTACAGGTGCTAGCCTACTTTGACAAGCTGTCCTTTCAACGACAACTTCGTTTTCAGAGCTAGTCAGCTTTCTTCCTCTGGCACCAACTAGGAAATCAATAGGGTTTCCCACTGAAATCCTGCAGGCTCTTCCTAAGCTGTCTACTGACATTAAGTGGAGGATTAAGAATATGTGCTTGAGACATTTTCTGCCACTGGGTGGAGTGTATAAAAACTCTTTTCCGACTAACCCTCTGTTATTGAATGGAAAGCCAAGAAAAGTAAGATTTCTGACTCTATTGTTGCTAGTGATTGGGTTTCCAGTGTATCTAAGTGTGGATGTGGGCAGGCCATCTATCAGATAACACTGGCATCATTGCTGTTGCACATGGGACCATACTACCAGTGCGATTGCTGGACATTATGGAGTAGCTGTGGGGCACACCAATGCTATCACTAACAAGGATTAGGCAGACTGCTGTGAAATGTGGGGCAATGGAGAGAGAGCTACCACCCCTCTGACATTTGGATTCAGAAAGTCACCCCCTTTATCTTTGCTGGGCTATAATTTCCTGGTCCTTTGGCCAGAGAGCAGGCTTTTGTTTTTTTTTGTTGTTGTTTTTGTTAGTTTGTTCACACCAATTGTTACTTCCAAGTGATAGGCTTTCTTTGGAAAACTGTTCAGGATATACAGAAATTAAAACTACAAAGAAGAGAAGAAAAACAAAACAAAACAAAAAACGCTACTAGCTTGTTCCTCAATTTCTGACTTAGTCTACCTTCTTTGTATCGGCAGAGGCATTTTAGGTGTCTTTTAACTGAATTATTTGCAGAATGTTTAGGTGTACTTTGTGCAATCATAGGAGGATGAAAGCAGAAAAAAACGAGTCTTTATAAAGTTCTCCCAAGGATGTCTAATCTTGACTTAATGAATTTGTAAAATTACCTGCGTAGAGAAGTTTTCTGTTAAAAATACTATACATTTAATTATAGCATTTGGAAACAATTATTATTGCACAATGTATACTTCACTCTCTCTGCTTTATTTCTAGAAGACTAGGTGATCAAAATAAAGTAGTAATATACATGGAGATATAGCTTTTTTTAACTTATGATACATATTTGAAGTGTTATTGTTAGGTTTCTTACAACTGATAGTCAACATTAGTGTTTCCAGAAAAGATAAGTACAACTAGTTTTGCTGGAATATATATATATATTTCCCTCTCAAAGCCTACGGCCTGAATATTTATTAAATGATGGCATAACAAGGCCTCTTAGGATATGGTTTCTTAAGATCCCATTTTATTAAATGTCAAAACGTGTAATGTTGAAGAGTCATGTTGAAGGCTCATGTAATGCAATTTACTCTTCCTATCTAATCTCTCTCTCTTTCTCTCTGTCTCGCTCTCTCTCACACACACACACATTTTCTAAAGACACTTTATGAAAGATTTATAGTATCATGAAAGTTTTATATCAGCAAATTCACTAATGGCTTTTACTAGCGAATCCCTAAGGAGTACTTCTGCCTTTTAAATGTCGAAATAAGGCCCTTAAACTTCAAAAGAGCAAAAATTTGGTGTGAAAAGTTTAAGAGCAAAAGGTGAAATGATCTGTTAAAGAAAATCTCAGCCCTAATAGTTCAAGGACCTTATTCTTCTCTGCTTAGTTAAACATGTCACAGCATTATAACCCAAATTGTCCATATAACAGCATACCACATGTCAAGAAGTATGACAATATTTTTCTCTCAAGTTCTCAAAAGAAATTTTAAAATGATCCTATGTAACTCTATTCCACCAAATTTTCTTCTCATTTTACAACTCATAACTTATTTTTGTATATTCAGTATCACATGATAATAGGAAAATATAAAAGTAGTGACTTCCCTCAGGATAACCTATAGCCCCAAGAAGTATATAAAAAAAAGAAAAAGAAAAGAAAAACAAACGTTCTTGAAATCTTGTGCCTCAAAACTAATTTGACTCAGAGTTTGTAAAATATATGTGTATATGTTCTTTTTATTTCCAGTCAAAGAACAAGCTGCTAGAAAGTGCCAAAGTTAGGTTCTGACTCTAATCTCTTATCTTACAACTCTGTATTATATTATTTTTTGCTACCTTGATAAAACACAAACCAAACTACAAGGTGATAATATAAAGTAAAATGTGAGTTCATATTTGTGGTCTTATTTGCAAACCAATATTGAAAATTGTCTTGGGAGTCAATGTTTCTGATTTCCCCTGTAAATCAGCTGATATTCATTCCTCCCATTTTTTAACATCTTCACAATATAAACATAATTTAAATAGATTTGACAAAATACATTTCAACATTGTCATAATAAAAACAATAAAGGTAACAACCAAATATACACATTTATCAATCAAGACTATGAATTGAGACTAGAAGTGATGGGTAGAATATTCTAAAATAAAACTATTTGCTATTTTTAGGTATGACATAGTAGAATTCACAGCAATGCAAGACAAAGTGTTTTAGAGATCAGAAAAAAGCTATTTTGCTCCTGCAGGTGGGAGCAATGTTGCTTCTCGAACCTGAGAAGATTTTCTGTCAAATATAAAGAATTAGAAACCAGCAAATGGCATAATGGTTATGTCACTGGACTCCCACATGGCCGACCTTGGTTCAAGTCACAGACCCAGCAGCTTGAAAGTCATGCCAGACATCTGTGCGTGCATGCCCAAAATCCCACAGGAGAATGGAGGAGAAGAAGACAGCACCCACCACAGGGTCTTGACAGTGCAGTCCATCCCCTCTTCAGCCAGCCCCAGATCAGCGTGTTTGGGGAGTCCAGATAAAAACCGAGGATCTCCCGAGCAGGTCAGCCTCACTGGATATCACGTCTTCCTGCACCTGCAGCCAGCCCTGGACCTCACGTCATCACACCACAGGATGAATGTCACAGCCATGATGTGCAGAAGAGGTGTGGTGGAGCTTGTGTGTCTACGTATACATTCGAGACGTGTCATTACTTTGTTTTCTTGACTTTTACTCAGATTTCATGTTAGGGGATACTACAGCGTACTTCAGTAGGACTCTGTGACTGTCCCATCATCAGGAAAGTCATGACACATTTTTGCATAGAAAATTACATCATGACTTTCCTAAAGTTTTACAAGGACATTCTAAATAAGCTTAGTCTCATACCTTAGTATCGTGAGTCAGAAATTTCTATAAGCCTCAGTGGTAGCAGAAAACAGGCTTCTTGGAAGTCAGGCTTAACTGACATCACTCTTAATTCCCAAAAATGGGGATGCGGGGTGTACACATCCTTTATGTTATAAATTCTTCTAAAAGGTAGCCTGAGAAATATAAGATAGACAGACCTGACAGTATGTTGGGTCTCTTAAAATCTCTAATAGGGAGGAGGATAGGCCATAGCACAATAGTTACAGGGCTGTGCCCTGGCAACCAGATCCCACATAACCACATAGCCTGGCAGTTTGAAAAACACCAGGCACGTTTATGTGCCTGTCCAAGATCCTGACAGGAGGGAGAAGTGGAGGAAACAAGATTAAAACATGGATTGCTATATGAAAAAAAAAAAAAAAAAAGGGAACCAGCAGTTAGCGTAATGGCTATGTTGCTGGACTCCCACGTAGTCGACCGCGGTTAGCGTCCCGGACCTAGTGGCTTAGAACTCACGCCAGGCGCGTGTGCGTGCGTGCCCAAGATCACGAGAGGAGAATGGAGGAGAAGGGATTGCGGCGTGACCATCCCCCCTGGGGGGTGATTTCTCGCTTTCTGTCTCTATGTCTCTCTCTGTCTGTCTGGCAAGCGCACGCGCCCGATAGCAAAAACCTCTCCAAAAATAAAAATAATAATAATAATAAAAATAAAATAAAATAAAAGCCATTTTCACCTTTGTTTCACCTTTGGTATGATTTCTATTTTTAATATATATAAAAAGGTTTTGTCTTTATTAAAAACTAGGATGAGTATCTTGATGTGATTTATCTAAACTCTTGTAGAAGAAAATAGAAGAATTCAACAGAAATGTGTCCTAAAATATCTGTTAAATTAAAAGTTTGCCTATAGAGAAAGGCTCTAGCCCATGAAATTCTAGGACATCTTTAAATAAGGATGATTGCTTTATTTTCATTTTTATTTAAAGTTTATTCATTTATTTCTTCCATGAATGGGTGAGATGAAGACAGTGCTTCCAACAAAGTTTTTTTTTTTTTTTTGAGGGGTTTTTGCTATAGGGTGCATGCACTCACCAGACAGACAGAGAGAGACAGAGAGATAGAAAGCAAGAAATCACCCCCCCAGAGAGGATGGCAATGCTGCAATCCCTTTTCTTCCAGTCTCCTCTCGGGATCTTGGGCATGCACGCACATATGTCCGGCATGAGTTTAAGCCACCAGGTCCAGGACTCAAACCGTGGTCGACTACATGGGAGTCCAGCGACATAGCCATTATGCTAACTGCTGGTCCCCCAACAAAGTTTTGATACCACATACTTCTGTCCTTTGGCCAGCCCTGGGTAAAGGGCAATCATAAGTCGTGATACTCAGAGAGGTCCTCAAATTTGATTGGAAATTTAATGTGAAGTTCCCTCACACAACATCACATTTCACCACTGTGCCACTGTCTGGTTCAGATTTTTTTTTTATTATTATTTATTAAGTCTTATCTTTGCTTACCAGTGGAAATACATCATATTGGAAATATTAAGTAATTAGCCTATGACAACAGATATGAACTTCAGATGATAGCTCTAATACGCTTTATTTTATATAGTTTAAATTAGCTCATAAGATTTCTGAATTCTGAATTTATACAGAATAAGGAGTGAACATATCCATATATCATGACTGTGTTTATAAAAATCAATTATTGTATGATTGATATGTATGGCTAGTGACAGAAAATAAATTATTTAAATGTAATGTAAAATATTCAGTGCTTTGCAAGATTATTTATTAATTGCCCCAATAAGGTTAGTCATAAAATTTCCAAGTCTTCACTGTTTCAATGTTTCCCTTAATAAAGTGGTTATCAGCATAGGCAATTTATAATAAGGCAGAAAATCAATAGACTTAAACACTTGTTTAAAACAGATAAACAGACGGGGAGAGGGCATGGTGGTTAAGGCACCTGGATCTGCCTGGTTTGAGTCCCAGACACAGCAGGTTAAAAACATGCTGGTGTATGTACATTTGTACCGAAAGACCTGAGAGAAAAATGAAAGAGAAGGTATTATGAGTTGGCTATCCCCCTAGAAGGTGCTTCTCATTTTCCCACTCTCTTACTCTCTTTTTCTGTCTCCCTAGTGAGTGCACATGTCCTAGGCACAAAATATTTTAAAAAGAAAAAAAGGGAACCAGCAGTTAGCGTAATGGCTATGTTGCTGGACTCCCACGTAGTCGACCGCGGTTCGTGTCCCGGACCCGGTGGCTTAAAACACTCCGGGCGCGTGTGCGTGCGTGCCCAAGATCCCGAGAGGAGAATGGAGGAGAAGGGATTGCAGCGTGACCATCCCCCCTGGGGGGTGATTTCTCGCTTTCTGTCTCTATGTCTCTCTCTGTCTGTCTGGCGAGCGCACGTGCCCTACAGTGAAAATCTCTCAAAAAAAAAAAAAAAAAGAAAAAAAATAAAGGATGATAAAAAAAGTTGACAGAGATTCATATTTCTAAACAGGTATATTAATTTAAAAAGGAAGTATAGCATTCATTTATTCAAGCTAATATAATATTTCATTGTTTGTTTAATTTATGTGAAGTCATCTGTAAATGTCTTGCCATGGACTTTTATTTTGGTCACTGCAATAATTTTCAAGAAGTCATATTCTGCATGGTATATAGGTGGGATTCAGGGACATTTTTGTGGCCATAAATAGAATTTTTTATTTATTACCTATCATGAGATTATGCAAGTTATAGTATTCTTTCTACCCTAGAGTTAAGCATAAAGACAGTTTCCACGTAATTTATTTACTTTAATTGTTCTAGACTTCTTTCCATGTCATGAAGCTAAGTCTGGACAGAGCTAAGGTAACTGCACTGTCGAAGAATAAAGAGGGAGGACATACGAGGATGCTAGAGTGTGCTGAGAAAACTTGACTTTATCCATACATACACGATGCGTGAATGTGGTCATATGTTGCTTAATGTTAGAGTTGTGTTCTGGGAAATGCATCAGGCAACTTTATTGTTGTATAAACATCGCAAAGGGCACTTACATAAACTTAAAAGTTCATCGTTGACCAAAGCATGGTAATGTGGGCCATTACTGTGTAGATGAACACAAACATACATATATATATAAATGCATGTGTTTACATGCTTGTATGTGTGTGTAATTATGTGTGAGACAATAGAACCATAGGATTTTTGCATAATTAAAATTTATTCAAGATATATTTAACATTCATGTATTTTAGAGTAAGTCTTATTAATTATATTTACAAAAATATTCACGTGTTTCTTACCTAAGTATAATTTTTAATTATAAATATAATAACTTAAGGAATTCATATAATATTTTTATTGGTTATCTATCTTTCATTCTATTATCTATCTATATAGCATCTTTTCACTACTCAAATATTTTTAGAATTTAAACTAGTTATCAAAACAACACTTACTGGGCCAAGCAGTTAGAGTAATGACTATGTCCCTGGACTCCCATGTAGTCAACAGCGGTTCGAGTCCCAACCCCATAGCTTAACCTCACACCGGGCGCATGTGCGTGCGTGCCCAAGATCCTGAGAGGAGAATGGAGAAGGGATTGCAGCCTTGCCATCCCCCCTGGGGGGTGATTTCTTGCTTTCTGTCTCTCTGTCTGTCTGGCGAGCACACACGCCCTATAGCAAAGACGTCTTCAAAAAATAAATAAAAAATAATAATAATAAAAATCACTTACTGAAAAAGTCAGGATCCAAAAAAGATGATACTTGAAATATTCTGATTGAAATGAGTATCTTGGTCTGAAGTTATAAACATTAGAACCCAAGGACAAAGCCTTTGTTTTCTTAAAAGAAATATACATAATAGTTTTCAAAGGTAATCTTATGATGATTATCATAAAAATTCCATTTAATTTCATAAAATGAATGAATTTATAAATGCAAAAACATATCATATATTGTTCTTTAAAATTTTTGTACTATTTCTGTAAATTAGATTTTTATGTATAGCTAATATACATTTCTTCAAAGTTTATAATGTCTAGGGCCAGCCAGTGGCATGATGCTTAACGCTGTTAGATCTCACGTGTCTGTGCAGTTCGAGTCTCAGACTCAACATCTTGAAAAATACACTGGCTGTGTACATGTGCATCCCAAAATGGGAGAAATAGAGGAGAATGGATTGTGGTGTGATCGTTCCCCACGTGACTGAGAATGGGTTTTGATGTGACCACTCCCCATTTCTTTTTTCAGAGAGCACTCATGTTATCTGGCAAATTAAAAAGAATAGTATTAACTTGCCAGATATTTGTAGCATTAAACAATAACTATCTTTCGATAAAATAAAAAGAAAAAAAACTGAAGACAGATTTTGAGAGTTTAAAACACACTTGTTTATAAGCTGGTGATCATCTTTATTGAATTTTCTTTTTTAAGTTTCTTTAATGTAAACTATTGATTTTCCAAAAATAACCCTTTAACAAGTTTTTAAAATCTTCCTGAATAAAGCAAAGTATTTAACTTTAGGAATAAATCTGTCAGCCATGGCAAAGTGACTTATGACATATTATTACCTAACTTTTTCACTCCTTACTGAATCTTATTGACCTACATAAAACGTAAAGTGCTATAGAGTTGGAAAGGCAATACTGTCACTAACATCTGGTTACTACCACCTTTGACCTTTACACAGAAATTAGGCCAAATGACACCAACCGGTTGGAAATACTATATTAACAAGTTGGAAATACTATATTAAGTGTACATAGAATATTAATACTCATAACATTTTCCTTAAAGTCTTATGGTTTAACTTTATAAACAATTTCATGAAATCTGTGACTATTTTATTGAGTCATTATTTTCTTAACAAGCATTTCATGGTCAAAACTCACAATTTTCATCTGAGAAAAAAAAAAATTATATGGAGTTGACAACTTAATTACCTCTAGTAAAATAAGACATAAAATAATTAAATTATGATTATGCATTGCACTTTCTTTTAAATCTTGGATTATCACAAATTTGAAAGTCATTAAACAATACAGACTATGAAATGTATTATCTACTTTTAAATAGTTCACTAGTTATTCATTATTTTATTCAAACAGTTATCCTGTTCAAACATACAGATTATTGATTGCCTTGTCTGTGCAGTGGATATAATAGATTAAAGATGAGCTGTCATAATTATATGTTTGTCTAGAATAATGGGAGGATTTGCAGAATGTTAGACCTTATTAAAGCTATTTGTAGAAATTTGTCACTTGGAGTTTAAATTTGAGTTTGACAATTTGGGGCCAGTTATTTTAAGATTCTCATACAACTTTATGAGTTGAAAATTTAATGTGTAGTATTTTAGTGAAGGCAGATGATTAAAATTATGTATATATTTTTTTTTTGGAGAGATTTTCACTGTAGGGCGCATGCGCTCACCAGACAGACAGAGAGAGACATAGAGATAGAAAGCGAGAAATCACCCCCGGGGGGATGGTCACGCCGCAATCCCTTCTCCTCCATTCTCCTCTCGGGATCTTGGGCACGCACACACACGCGCCCGGCGGGAGTTTTAAGCCACCGGGTCCGGTACACGAACCGCGGTCGACTACGTGGGAGTCCAGCGACATAGCCATTACGCTAACTGCTGGTTCCAGATGAGTAAAATTATATTTAAAAAATACTTTTTATTCCAAGCTGAATTCAAAATTGTTTAATTGTACTATTAATTATGAGAAGTTTAGCTTTTAAAGTAGACGTCAATATTTTTATTAAACAAACCTTGAAATATCTGGTGGGAATAAGACTAAAAAATTACCATTGCTTTGTAAAGTAGATAGTTGATCTTAAATTCTTATTTGTTTAGAATTCTTTGATTGCAAGGAACAAATTTAGAATACCGTTAGCTTCAGTAAAAAAGTTTACTAAAATAATATGCCGTGCTTCTGCAAATTGAAGAAATGTGGAAAACAAAAATCCAGGACCGGACTAGTGAGTTAATAGCTTTAATAAACATTTTCTGGGGCTACATGAGAGAAATAATAAGCTTGAATTTTTTTCTGTATGCTCAGAGCTGAGATACTCAGGAAAAAAAAATAATGTATGGAATTTAATTGAACTTTATACATTTAGTAAAAAAGTGGATGAAAATTTGATTTACAAATTACAGTGATTGTGAGAAGGTTAGTTATTATAATATTGAAAACCAAACCTGAATTGCAAGTTTGTTAAGATATTTGTCATTTGAAATGATATCAAATTCACATCTCTCTCTCTCTCTCCATATATATATATATATATATGCACACACACATACACATACATATATAATCACAATAAATTTGTTGATGCATTATTTTCATGTATTTTGAGTGAAGATGGAAAACAATTGACTGACATCCTCATACTAGAATCTTATCACAAGTTAGTGAATATTTTTAGCTAACCTCTTTTTTATTCCTTAAAATTCCTTGGGGACTGAGGAGAAAGTGCTTTTCAAACCTCAGAGTATTTTACCAACAACAAAGGTAGCATTTTATCTGTTACCATTTTGCACTTCACTTCTGCACAGAAGTGAGGAGGCCAAGTCATTTGGGGATCTGGGCTTTAACATTCTGACAAGAAGGTTACTTTCCAAAATTGGACAAATATAGAGTTTTCCAAAGAGGCATATTTCATTCAGGTTGTCGATTAATGCCAAGGTCCCTGAAGGTCATTATTCCTTTCAAGTCAGTTGGAATGACATCTGCCTCAAGCAGCCTAGAGGCACCGCTGATTGTTCTAGTTTCATTTTAAGAATATAAACCCTTCCTGTAACTTGTGATTTAAGTCAATATAACCAGTGGTAGAAAAGGTTTCTGTGTAGAAGTGTTAAAAATTATTAAGCAAGTTTATTTATTTGAAATACAAGTGGACTAAAAGTGGATTTATACAAAAATAACTATTACTATAAGTGTGGTTTTGAGCTACAACACTTCCTCAGAGAGTTATTGAAATAATCAAGTCAGCGTTTCATTACTGGGTTTCCATATTTCATTTCTTGAAACACTGCTCATCTTCTATTACAAAAACTAAATCAAACAAACAAAAATTAAAATAGGATGCATAGCCCCATGTAAAAATTCACAATTCATCATGGTACTCGTTATTCTTATTTTCATTGTTTCTACTGATACAAGTTCTGTTTCAAGTCTAAATGAAACCTTTACTCTCAATCCCCAAAAGCACAACTGTGTATTTCTTATTCAGTGCTTTTCGGACAATAAGTAAAATAGATGGATTGTGGTGTTTTTGCTTAGAAGAGCCATGGAAGGTACTAAAACAAAGAACACAGTGTAAATTCTACAAAAATCTAAAAATTTGATCCATGCTATTTTACAAGTTTCCCTTGGATTATAGTTTAAAAGAAGATTTCACTAATTCTGGTTTGTGATTGGAAGATAAATAATTGATCCCATTTCTTGAGAAAATTTATTTCAAGGGAGCCAGATCATTGGATGGATCAACCCTTTGTCCAGTGTAGTTATTATATACTGCAAAATATAGAATTATGTCAAAATGAAAGTAGAACACCAAGGTAAATATTGCTACTATAATTCAGAGATCTGTTTTTGTGTGTAAAAACTAAGATGTGGGGCCAGATACCAGTCTGTGCTACCTCCTGACAATTGCAGTGTGACTTATTGCAGGGCACGCGAAGCCGCATGCTTTCTAACTACATTACTTACCTTGCTTGAATGTCAATAATCTCTTCGTTAGACTCAGGTGCATCAAGAAGAGGTAGATTTGCTTTTTATTTTTAAGTATCTCTTTTGTCTTTTGTCTTTTGTTTATTTATATAACTCCCCTCCTTTTTTTGAGAGAAAGATTTTTTTGCTATAGAGATATGCTTACTGGAGAGACATAAAGAAAGGAAGTGAAAAATTGCTCTCCAGAAGCCTGGCCACACCACAATCGCTTCTCTTTTACTCTCCCCTCAGAATTTTGGGCTTGCTCACACTAGGGCGCCCAGCATGAGTTTCAAGTGCTGGGTCCAGGACTCGAATCATGGTTCCCCATTTGTAAGTCCAGTGCCTTAACCATGCCTTCTGCTGGCCTTCATAAATATCTTTTAAATTAAAAAAAAAAAAAGGTTTCTAATAATGAAGATAAATTGGGACTAGCAGTTGGTGTAATGGACTCCCACAGTATGTCACTGGACTCCCAACTGCAGTTCAAGTACCGGACCTGGTGCTTAAACTCACACCGGGCATCTGTGCGTGCATGCCCAACATTCCGAGAGGACAATGGAGAAGAAGGGATTGTGGTGTGGCTATCCCTCCTGGGAGCGGGGGTGATTTCTCGCTTTCCATCTCTCTGTCTCTCTCTGTCTTTCTGGAGAGTGCATGCGCCCTATAGCAAAAACCTCTCCAAAAAGAAAGATAAATTTGTAACAAACACATTATTACATACCCTTTTGGTGGATTATGGATTTGTGAGAGCATAATTTCATGAGTTAATTTTACTGTTTTAATGATTTTCTTATGCACACATACACATACATACACACACAAACACAAATTCATGTTTTGCATCCTGAAGTTCAAGACAAGTTAATTTAGTAGATTGTATTAAAATACAAAATCCTGATTTAAAATAAAAGACATTTTACTTAACATGTTTCAGTCCTTTCTGTGGAGTTAGACTTCCACAGAAATTAAACTTTTTCTCCCCCCTAATATAGCTATTAAGAGTCAAAGTAATAAATTCAAAACTATAAATTCTGAAAAAGGGGAGATAAAATTGGTTATTACTGATAGAATTGTGTGATACTATCATGTTTCTTTTTATTAAAACCAATGGAGTCTCACTATTCCAGTCATCCTTTGTAGTCTCCCAGTTGGGACTACAGACACATACCACCACATTAATTTTTTTTTTTTTTTGGAGAGATTTTCACTGTAGGGCGTGTGCGCTCGCCAGACAGACAGAGAGAGACATAGAGACAGAAAGCGAGAAATCACCCCCCAGGGGGGATGGTCACGCTGCAATCCCTTCTCCTCCATTCTCCTCTCGGGATCTTGGGCACGCACGCACAGGCACCCGGTGTGAGTTTTAAGCCACCGGGTCCAGGACACGAATCGCGGTCGACTACGTGGGAGTCCAGCGACATAGCCATTACGCTAACTGCTGGTTCCTCTAAATTATTTTTTAAATAGAACTTTGTATGTTGCCTTTCCTTAGCTTCCACTGATTATATTAACTGAAATCAAATGTTTTTAAGAGTATACACACCTCTACACAACCAACTTTTAGGTTGGACTAGGAATTGAACCCAGTCCTTCCATGTGTTCCAGCCTTAGAGTAGTTCGTGCCATATGCTGGACTGTAATCACATTTATTACAATTGTATGCTATTCTCAACATTTAAGAGGTTGGCTTTTAATTTCTATTCAACTTTTACAGTGTTTATGTTGTGCTTATTAAAAAAATATTATCCTGTAATGATTTCTGCAAGTATCCACTTTGCTTCCCTAAGTTATACCACTGCCAATATACTTTTAAAAATATATCTGTACCTTGTTTTTGACTAATCCAGTTACCAGACACATCCTGGCTTTATTTATAAATGAAAGTATCTGGAAAGAGATTAATTATTATTTCACTTTTGTTATAATGCCCTTTCAATGCTTTCTGTGTCCACTGTTTCTTACAAATCATTGAGTGTTCCATCATGATGTCTCCCATACCAGAACTTCTAGTTTGAAAATGAGTACTGTGCCCTATGAAATCATTTCACCAGCCCTTTGGCAGGCTCATCTAGCCCAGAAGATAAAAATCCCAGGACAAGAGTCCTGCAATATTTCTCAAGGGCAGTTCATGATTTTCCTCTATTAGTTAGTCATGGTGGACAATCCATCTGGGCATTCCATTTCTGCTCTGTACCATGATAAGATTTGTTACAACTGACCACATAAATAGAATGGATCTTTAAAATATTTTATATAGTAAGAGGAATAATTCATTTTAGAAACATGAGGCAGATTGCTTTCACATCACACATTTAGTCTTCCCCTTTATGTCTTTCAGTTATATTTATCTGCACTAACAGAAGGTTTTATGATTTTTAGAAACAGGTATTAATTCCTTAAAGTGGAAAAATGAAAAGCATTTTTACCCTTCCAATTTTAAATTATTGTATTACATATGTATTTGGGCTATGACATGATGTTTTGATGTGTATTTTTATTGTGGAATAATTCAATCTAACATATTTATCAAATCATATAGATTTTTTGTAATATAGATAGTTAAACTATACTCTAACAATTTTTAAGCATACCACACATTGCTATGTAGAATTGAAAACTAGATGTCTGAAAGTTATTCCTCCTGCCTAACTGAAATTTTGTACCCTTCGATCAATATCTCATGATCCTCGACAAAGTAAATTGTATTTAGAAGCCCTTGTAACATGTATTTTGTTTTTGTTTTTTGAGACAGAGTTTTGCTATAGGGTGTGTGCACTTGCCAGAGAGACAAAAATCAAGAAATTTACCCCCCTAGGGGAGATGGACATGCTGCAATCATTTCTTTTCCATTCTCCTCTTGGAATTTTGGGCATACAAGCACATGGTCCTGTTATAAGCTTAAGCCGCTGATTTGGGACTCACACTGCAGTTGACAACTAGGAGTCCAGTAATGCAACCATTATACCACCTGCTGGTCTGCATCATAACATTTTTTAAGTAAAAAAAAAAAAAAAAAAAATATGGGGCACGAAGAATTAGCGTAATGGCTAGGACTTCCATGTTGTCGACTGCCGTTCAAGTCCCAGACCCGGTGGCTTAAAACTCAAGCCGGGCACATGTGCTTGCATGCCCAAGATCCCGAGAGGAGAACGGAGGAGAAGGGATTGCTGATTGGCCATCCCCCCTGGGGAGTGATTTCTTGCTTTCTGTCTCTTTCTGTCTGTCTGGTGAGCACACGTGACCTATAGCAAAAACCTCTCCAAAAAAAAAAAAAAAATTAAGTAAGTGTAGACAAAATGAATGAGATCCTGCGATAGACAATCTACTCCCTTCCATCTTGTTTTCATAACATCATGTGGTTAGACCCTGTACATTATCTATTTATTATGCCTTATTTTTTAATATGAATGTTATATAAAAGCATTATATTCAAATTATGTTTAACAATAACGACTTGGTAGCAGACAGAACTGGGTTTACTTAGATCCCAACTCCATTTAATAAGTACTCAACCTTCAACAATATCCTTAATCCCTATAATCCTCAATTCACTCATAGAGTTTATAGACAGGCTAAAGTGATTATATATTCCAATTAAAGTAATCAAATTTTAAAGACTCTGGTTAGAGATACTAAAAAATATTTCAGATGTATATCAATAATTGCTGCAGTAATATTTAAATATTTTTAAAAGTCTTAAGAAAATCACCTTAAGTCCTCTACTATAGTAAAGTAACTCAATAAATGTAGCATTTTATAAAGTAAGGAAGTCTTGGGACCAGCAGTTAGCATAATAGCTATGTCGCTGGACTCCCACATAGTCGACTACAGTTCTCTTCCTGGACCCAGTGGCTTAAACTCACGCCGGGCGTGTGTGCGTGCATGCCTAAGATCCAGAGAGGAGAATGGAGGAGAAGGGATTGTGGCATGGCCATTCCCTCTGGGGGATGATTTCTCGCTTTCTATCTCTCTGTCTCTCTCTCTCTGTCTGGCGAGCGCACGTGCCCTATAGCAAAAATCTCTCCAAAAAAAAGAAAAAGTAAGGAAGTCTGTACATAAGTACAGTTTGGAAGAGCATAATAAAAATTCTATATTCAAATGTAATGTGCTGATATAACTTTTAATACTAATTATTAAGTTTTAATCAAATAAGAGTATTATGTTTAACTGCTTAGTTAAGAAATTATATAGTAAATTAGGGATGGCTGATATTCAACAATGTTAGGAAGAATAAATTTTGTTGGGAAAAAAAATAAATACACAAGATGAGCAAGAATTTTGTAAATTTTCTTGCAGTAGATACAATGACTATTTCTAATTTAGAGATAAAGAAATTGAAACAATATATTCACAGACTTGAAGCTAATAAGTACCAAAATCATGTTATTGTCAAAATCTGTGTGAATTCATAGATAGGTATTATTTTAATTATACCATCTTACAAGAATGAAGAAACCCAGGGAATGCATGTAAAATAGATTTCAATTGTGAAATAGAGTCAAGTTTTCAATTTGTACCTCAGTCACAATTCTCATTAAGAATTCTAGCTAGTCTTGCTCCTTAGAAATGAACAACATTGCCAAGATCATTTGGAACAATGCAATGTTTCAGTGGCAGTGAGGTTCAAAAGGTTTTTATAGATCCCATGGGAAAACAACAATGTGTTCCAAGCTACTAAGAAAATCTCCAAAATAAGCTCAGTGAAAAAAAATCCTCTGAGAGCAAACTTTTCAGCACTGACAAGAAGGAGCACTGGTTGGCAATACAGAAGTTTGATGCTATTGAAGAAACACATGTGAAGACAGACATCCTGGTTAAATCAGCAAGGTTAGTTAGAAAATAATAATTGTATGTCTCACTGCCAGATTAATCTCCTAGAACAGAAATTCTACCTCCAACTAGAGGGAGAAGAGTCACAAAATCTACATTGTCTGCATGTATTCTTGATAGAAAAATCCTGAAAAGAATAATACTGAAATTTAAACAAAAAGGATGCTCATGTGATTACAGTATTAGAAACTAAAGGAAATTGTTTCCAACTGTGGGACTTACATACACACTGAGAGTAGACAGCAAACAGCCATATCAAATGTATGTGTATTAAAAAAGTGAGATACCATAAATTATATCAATAAGAAAACTTCACTGAACCAGTTCTCATACGTTTGAGGGGAAATAATATAAACAGACCTGAAAAGACCAAAGGACGATCAAAAGCTTCAGCTATAAATTCTTTGGGGGAGCAGCAGTTGGCATAATGTCTATGTTGCTAGACTCCCATGTAAGTCGATCACAGTTTGAGTACTGGACCCAGTACATAAACTCACGCTGGGCTCCTGTGCGTGTGTGCCCAAGATCCTGAGAGGAGAATGGAAAAGAGGGGATGGATTGTGGCATGGCCATCCCCCATAGGGGAGGTGATATCTCGCTTTCTGTCTCTCTATCTCTTTCTGGCAAATGTATGGTCCTTATACCAAAAACCTATCAAAAATAAATACGTAAATAAATAAACACATTCTTCTTTTGGTGGGGAACACTGGAAGGAACTATTTGTGTCCCAGCTATTGATGAATGTCTTCAAAACGACTGTTTCTACATTTTGTCTAGTGTTTTATTTTTTTTTTCTTGTGAAAAGGTCAATCTTATTTTGGCTGGTATTGGTAATCCAGAAGTCATATTTTTTAGAATGTTTTGATTTACAAAATTCTGCAACCTCATTTAATGCTACAGATTTTAGCTTGGTCTCAAATATTTAACATAAAAGCTCCTTGAATAGCAGATGAGCTTATTTCAGTTATAATTCAATTAGAAGGAAATTATGATCTATTAAAAGTTTAATAAATTTCACATTTTTTTCATTTCAAACTAAGAACTTCATAATTAATTTTGATTAATATTTTCAGATGGCTTGTTTGTAAAATTTTTCAAAATTAGTAAATATAAACTTGTTTCATTTTCATCATCAAATATTGTGATTTATATGAAGAATCCCAACCCTTTTAGCAGAGTTTTTATCTTATTCAAAAATAAATGAGAACTTACTTTTGGCATTTATGCTATTTTAACTTTAGGAGGTATAACTTTGTCCTTTGTTATAAATTACAAAACTACAACAATGGTTTTCCCTACTGATATATCTTTTCAGTTACTAATTTATTCTCACTTTTGACAGATTTTTATTTTATTTCTACGTGACATTATCTAACTTAAATATAAACTAAAATGTATGAGTTAGTTTTGCTTTGTGTATGTTGGCATTTAACTACTTTTTAAACATCTTTCTGTCATAAGCAAATTACTTCTCAACTCATATACTTACTTTACACTGATTTTGAGAAGTCAGGTTCATAACAACATTTCAGTTCCCAATAAATTTTAACAGTGTTAAATACAGTATTAAAACTATTATAGTGAAGAATATCACAAAGTTACATAAAATTCATTCTCCTTAGTTTAAGACCGAAATGCCTCAATTTATCAGAGCCACTCCTATAAATATCTTTTAATAGTAATAACTTACAAATATTGTTTTAAAAAATGAAATTGAATTTTCAGATTTGTTAGGAATGTTTATCCATGTAAGCCTTTATCTATTAGCTGATAATTAAAAAGAAAACCCATCTGAATATGTATTCATTTACTTTATCATGCATCAATACACTTGATTATATTCATATAAATACGTAAATTAATATATGAATGTGTATAACCAATGTCAGATTATATATGCATTCATAAAATGATTTTGTAGCCTCCTATGTGAGAGACCTATTCTAATCATTAAGAAAAGTTTGAAAATACAACAATTCTATAATCTCAAAGGATATAAATCTATTATGAGGCAGATGAGTAAAAACATACTCTAATTAATTGAACTAAGCGCCATATAAAAATAATACTTAAGTAAATAGTAAAGGAGAAAGCAATCACTTAGTAACAAATAAGTGTTTCAAGAAGGTATTGTAGAGAAAGGAAAGCTAGCATGTGCTGCAAGATTTAAATAGTATGTCAAGGGATGGAGGCTGAGCAAAACCCTCCAGTGCTACTCAGAATGATCAATTTGACCAACTATCCACATACACAAAGATATCTTTATAAAAACTAAGGAAACCTGAACTTGTGAATGAGGTTGTTAAACTCCATTGAACAGCAAAGAGGAATAAATTCACAGCTGGACAATGATAAGGTTATAGGTTCTCTAAAATTGTGATGCTCCTTCACCCAGGCCATTAACACTACATATAGAAAGTGCCCCTGGGTTCACAATTTACGCACTGGAAAAAGTGGCCAGGAAGTGGACATTTGGCTTTCCCGCCATATTAGGTCAGTACTGAAGGAGCTGAACCACCTGAGGCCAACTAGGGAGAAAGAAAGAGGTGGGGCTGGAAGCACCCAGTGCTTACATTTTGTTCCTAATGTCACACTTACACTCTTCTTTCCTGAGAAGTATGATAGTGATTTTTTGAAAAGGATTTTATTTCACGGTCAAAAATCAACAACAAAATGCATTTTTCATAAATAATTAAAACAATGGAATACAAACCTAGAATTAGAAAAAAAAAATAACTTACAAGTGAAATCTGAGAAGAAACATTAGTCTTGGAAATAATGATCACAAAGCTTGTAATATTCATAATACTCAGGTATTTATCTTTTGAGACTTTTTTCTTTTTTTTCTTTTATATTTGTTTTTAACCAAAGTTATATTTTTTTTGGATTATATGACATGCATATTGGCAAGTTACTTTATGTCCAGTAAAATGTGGGCATACATAACACTGTGAAAGAGCAGTAAACAGTGATTAGTCTTGGTTTAGTATGTTGACAAGAAGAATCAATGGTTATACTAATGTTTACTCAGTTTATTTTTCTTTTGAAAACTATTTATACTTTGAAAGTACTATTATTTTTCTCTTTCTAAATTGCAGTAACAATTCTCCACAGCTATATATTTTGATGTAACTATTTTAGATTTGCTGAACTAAATATTTTGTCCTAAATCATCTGCTATTATCCCACACTTGGATTCCTATGGATAAGCCAAAATGCCACGTTAGGCTGGTTTCCTGAACTGGTTGCTAAGTTGCAACAGATCACACTAGCCACAGTTCAGTCAATCACAGGAAGACCGCCTGGTAGAGGCTGTTCCTGCAGCCTACTATCTAGCTGTAACCAATCAATTATTGCTCTGCCTCATTCTCTCACTTTAGTGTTTGTAGTCACTTTCTCCCTCCTGCCATGTCACTGTCCCTTTCTGCAAGCTTACATACCCCCGTGACCATGAGATTACCTGAAGTTACTCAAAAGCCAGTTTCTGGGAAGCTGTCAGATTGGAATTGCCAGCACTTTGTTCGAATGAACTCTTAAATTTTGGTTCACCTAAAGTTTTGTTTAATAACAGATCGTTTGAGGTGTAGGTAAGAATGGTTTAAAATTACAACCTGGTGATCCATGACTTGGTAAGTTTATTTTAATCAAATAGAAACTTGTTTCCTCTAATCATGGCATTTCTATACAAATATGTGTTTTTATTCTCTTATGAAGCAAATCTCACTCTATGAAAAACAATTTAAAGTTATATTTCATAAATATACTATAATTTCATTGAAATCATAATTCCACTTTCAAATTAATCAGGAAGCAATGTATGATTCATGCTCTATTCAATACTAGTACTTAACAATACTGCCTACTAGCTGTGGTATTCTGAATGAATAACGATAAAAGGTACTCTGAAGGGACTAATAAATTGCTCTCAGTTTATTCGAAGAATGAGAGCAAAATAGTAAAGGCTATAAACTCAGTTTTCTGGAGTTTTCCTTAGTCACAATTGCTTGTAACAGGTAATTCTAGTCACATGTTTCTGTAATTACAAGCCAATACTCTGAAAATGGAACAGAGTTAGTGATAAAAAGACAAAACTGGAAATCATACAATTAATTACAAATTATTTCCCCTAAGGCTATATATTACACCTAGGAGAGCCTGAGCTTAAAGGTTATACTACTAATTCTCTGTTGAAATGGTACTTTTATTACCCATTAAATATCACTCAGTGCGTGATTATTTTTACCCTTGACTTAGAAATTGTGAACCTGAGACACTAAAATGGGTTAGTGGTTCTAAATCAGACAATATATAAAAACTCCCAACTAATTGGTTTTTATAAATGGTTTGGCATCTAGATACAGGCAGAAAAAAATGAGTACATAGCTTTAGGGAAAAACAAGTCAAATGAATGTGTGTTCGACAATAGAAAAAGTCTGTAGTATCAGTTCTTGTACTCATCTTTTGAATAACGTTTATTTTGAGAACTAGTGATCTATTTCTGGAGTAAGGAAAACTCCCTCTCAGTAATCACTTAGTAGTCCACATATAAGTGCAGCAGCATATACTTCAAATTTTAGAGAAATGTATTTTTTAGCACTATTGTAGATTGGGAAGTAAAGCAGAAATTGTCAGTTCTTCAGACTATGATCTTTTTATGAATGCTTTAGCTAGTCTGATTTCTTGTATTATTTCCATGTAAATATTAGAGTAAGCTTGAGAGTGTCTACAAAAATTTAACAAGGGCTTTAATAGTAATTGAGTCAAATATAAAGATGAGTATGGAGATTATTTTCATTAACATTGGATTTTGATTAATTCACAAACTATATTTTCCTTTTATTTTTGCCTCCTTTAATTTTTATAATAATATTTTGTCATTTTCTCATTGTACAAGTCTTGCATTACCTTTGTCAAATTTATAAAGAATTTTATAATTTATTCTAATGTAAATTAGTTTTCCTAATTTTATGTTTTTATTCCCAATATATAGAACTATAATAGATTTGTGTGCACTATATTGTATCTTGCAACTTTGTAAAATAATCCATTAAATCTATTTTTTTTTAGAGTTTTTTGCTATAGAGTGCATTGCTTGCCAGAAAGAAAGAGACAGAGAGAGAGAAAGTGAGAAATCACCCCCACCCCTAGGGGAAATGACCACACCACAATCCCTTCTTCTCCATTCTCCTCTCAGGATCTTGGGCACACACGCACATGCTCCTGGCATGAGTTTAAGTCACTGGGTCCAGGACTTGAACTGTGGTCAACTACATGGGAGTCCAGAGACATAGCCATTATGACTGTTCCCCAATAAATCTATTTTTTAATATATTCATTTAATTTTATTTACTATTATTATTATTAATTTGTCTAGAGAGAAAGAGAAAAGCAAACAGAGAAAGCAAGCTGCCAGCTCCTGGATTTGAACCATGGTCTACCATATGAAAGTCCAATACCTTAACCACCATGTCACCTGCCTGCACAAATCTATTTTTTTAATTCCTTAAAAGTTGCTCCAGAGACCAGCAGTTAGCGTAATGGCTATGTCGCTGGACTCCCACATAGTCAACCGCAGTTCGAGTACCGGACCCGGTGGCTTAAAACTCATGCCGGGTACGTGCGTGCCCAAGATCCTGAGAGGAGACTGGAGGAGAAGGGATTGTGGTGTGGCCATCCCCTCTGGGGGGAAAAACTTTCTGTCTCTCTGTCTCTCTCTGTCTGTCTGGCGAGCGCACGCACCCTGTAGCAAAAACCTCTCCAAAAAAAAAAGAAAAAAGAAAAAAAAAAGGAAAAATAAAAAGTTGCTCCACACAAGACCGTGTCACTTGTTAATTGATATATTTTTACTTCTTCTTTCCATACATGGATATTTAATTTTTTTCTCCTTGCCTAAATACATTGGCTTAAAACTCAAGAACAGGGACCAGCAGTTGGTGTAATGGCTATGTTGCTGGACTCCCATGTATTCCACCATGGTTCAAGTCCCGGACCTGGTGACTTAAACTCACACCAGGCACATGTGCGTGCATGCGTGCCCAAGATCCCGAGAGGAGAATGGAGGAGAAGGGATTGCGGCGTGGCCACCACCCCCCCACACCTACCCCCCCCCCGGGGTTGGGGTGATTTCTCACTTTCTGTCTCTCTGTCTCTCTCTGTCTGTCTGGCGAGCTCATGCACCCTATAGTAAAAACCGCTAAAAAAAAAATTCAAGAACAATTTTTAATAGAAGTAGTGAGAGAAGAGAGAAATAGTGTTAATCTTTGCCCTGGATCTTAGAAAATAAATCAGTCTTTCACTGCAAAATAATGAGTTCTCTGAGAAGTCCTGAAGGATTTTTCTGTTTTTCCACGCCAAAATGTGACACAATTTTTCCAAAGAACCACTATATGATGTCCCATTAGATTTTTTTTTTTTTTTTTGAGAGAGGTTTTCGCTATAGGGCACGTGCGCTCACCAGACAGAGAGACATAGAGACAGAAAACGAGAAATCACCCCCCAGGGGGGATGGTCACGCCGCAATCCTTCTCCTCCATTCTCCCCTCGGGATCTTGGGCACGCACGCACCCGCGCCAGGCGTGAATTTTAAGCCACCAGGTCCGGGACGCAAACCGTGGTCTACTACGTGGGAGTCCAGCGACATAGCTATTACGCTAACTAACTGCTGATTACCCCCATTAGATTTTCTTACACAGAATTCTAGTAAAATATTGAAACATTGCTCAGTATGGTTTTGATCTGTTAACTTTCATTATACTATCATTCTATATTATAAAGTACTATGATAGCTGTTTAATTTACTCACTTTTTCTTTTTTTTTGGAGAGATTTTTGCTATAGGATGCGTGCGCTCACCAGAGAGAGACAGAGAGATAGAAAGTGAGAAATCACCCCCTGGGGGGGATGGCCACACCACAATCCCTTCTCCTCAATTCCTTTTCAGGATCTTGGGCACTTGAGAGAGGTTTTCGCTATAGGGCACGTGCGCTCACCAGACAGAGAGACATAGAGACAGAAAACGAGAAATCACCCCCCAGGGGGGATGGTCACGCCGCAATCCTTCTCCTCCATTCTCCCCTCGGGATCTTGGGCACGCACGCACCCGCGCCAGGCGTGAATTTTAAGCCACCAGGTCCGGGACGCAAACCGTGGTCTACTACGTGGGAGTCCAGCGACATAGCTATTACGCTAACTAACTGCTGATTACCCCCATTAGATTTTCTTACACAGAATTCTAGTAAAATATTGAAACATTGCTCAGTATGGTTTTGATCTGTTAACTTTCATTATACTATCATTCTATATTATAAAGTACTATGATAGCTGTTTAATTTACTCACTTTTTCTTTTTTTTTGGAGAGATTTTTGCTATAGGATGCGTGCGCTCACCAGAGAGAGACAGAGAGATAGAAAGTGAGAAATCACCCCCTGGGGGGGATGGCCACACCACAATCCCTTCTCCTCAATTCCTTTTCAGGATCTTGGGCACGCATGCACACATGCCCAGCAAGAGTTTAAGCCACGGGGTCCAGAACTTGAACTGCAGTTGGCTACATGGGAGTCCAGCGACATAGCCATTACGCTAACTGCTGGCTCCTACTCGTGTTTTTAATACAGTCATAGAATAAGAAAAAACATATTTATGAAGAATTAAGCTTTAACCAACCAAATCATTTGGAACTCTCCATATGCTTTATCTTAGAGATATTGACCCATGTGTTGAGTTTATTAAATAATAAACATGAATGAATTCTTCTTGCAAAATTATAGTGATATTTCATCATTTATCATATTCAAGCTGATGCTTTTAGGTTTTTTTAAGTTTTATTTTGAGAAAAATGTAAACAAAAATAGATAAGATTTTAAATCCTTATAAAAAATAATATAATTTAATACAAATATGAAATAAATAATAATGATTGCATAAATCAGTAGCTGGACATGACATCGATCAATTATCCTATTTACTTAACCTACCCCTTTGATTAATACTTCTTTTTACAAATGTTAACATATCCTCAAGGCAAATATGTTGAATATAATAAAAATTAATGCTCTGAATTTGGAAAGGCACCATTTAAAAAGTAATTATTTATTGTGAGAAATTTAGCTAAGTTATTGATCTTTAAATTTTAAATTTTACGTCAATAAAATTAGAGATCAGCTACATAACCTATCCTTATATTCTAGAGAATCAATAACAAGTCATTGTAATTATATTCTTCAGGTTAACAAATATTCTCCTACTAATGGCATGCAATTATTATAAATTAATTACTCTGAATTAAACATCTGTTTTCCAAAGGAAGTCTGAATATGAAAATGATGTTTTATGTCTTCTGTATCAGATATGATTGACTTGTTTATGGATCATTTCTTACATGTATTAATATAATTAAGCAACTTTACACACAGATGAATATTATCTTGCTAATGCAGAACACGTTAAACAATTATTTATTTATTTTTCTCTTTTCTTCCAATCACTGAATGTAAATTGAACTGCTGAATACTATCTGCATTCAGGAAATATCATGATCTAAGATCTCTCTTGACTAAGAAAAAGATATATACCATTTCAATTCTACATCTGTGGGAATACACTTGTTTTTTAATTTGCAATATTGGAAAATTCAACACGTATGAGACTCTTTTTATACATAAAACATTAAAGTTTATAAGCTAAGGAAAATACTACCATTATGTATGTTCAACTACTTCATTTCAATTTGGAGGTTTTTAAAGAAAACTGTAGAATGGTCTTCAGAAACAGTAACTAAAATGCTACTTTACTTTGTAGTTATAAATAATACTTGATATGAAATAATTACATGGATAGAGTGACTTTGTTAACACTTAGAGGCCATGGTTATGTCAGTGAACTCACATGCTCAACAGCATTTCGAGTTCTGGAGCTGGCAGACTTGACACTCATACCAAGCATGTGTGCCTATGTACTCAAAATCTAGAGAGGAGAATGAAGGAGAAGAGCTTGCCATGTGACTGTCCCCCTCTGGGAGGTGATCTCTTGCTTTCTGTGTCTGTGTCTCTCTCTGTCTCTCTGGCGAGCACATGTGACCTATAGAAAAAATTCTCTTAGAAAAAAAAAAGCTATTTATAGATTAATGAAGAATTCACTACAAAACAATAATTGTTAAGATAGATAAAATGAAGACAAATCTAAATGAAGAGAAAAATTGACTAAAATGAGTAGATATTTAAGCTGAGAGTGAAAATTGAAATACAGGGCTGATTTGGTGGCAGAGTGATACTATACTGCTCAAGTGTGGAAAGGCAAACACCACATAATCTAATTCACTTGTGGATCTTAAAAAACTAGTCTCATAGAATCAGAGAGTAGAATACTGGTTCCCAGGGGCTTGGCAGAGAATAAGATAGTGGGAAAAGAAAAACTTTGTCAATGGGTTCCAGGTTGCACTCAAATAGGAGGAAGGAATTCTGATTTACTGTTGCACATTTCATCATTATAGTGTCTCGACAGGTATTGAATCATCACACTGTACCCCTAAATATGTACAAATACTCAATTAAAATTTCAATCTCAAATTGAAAGTTTGAAAAATTTTTTTAAAAGGAGACAGAAGATGGCATGACAATTAAGGCACTGGATTCCCACATGGACAACTGTGGTTGGAGTCCCAGACCTGGTAACTTGCAAATTGCATCAGGCACATGTGTATACCTGGCCAAAGTCCTGAGAAGAGAATGGAGAAGGGATTGTGGCATGGCCATCCCTTGTGGAGGTGATTTCTCACTTTTCTTCTCAATGTCTCTCTCTCTTCACGAATGCATGAGCCCTACGGCCAAAAACAAAAACCTAAAGAAAATATATGTTTCTAAAAATCACAATTCATATTTTAAAATGTAATCTAAACAATATACATTGACTCCAAAATATTTTAATGCCACTTTACATTGTGGTTTCTTCAGTAAATTTTTTAAAAAATCACATATTTTTCTAAAATTCTAGCATTTGGGATCATTGTCATTTTGTTATATTTAACATCAGAAGGCCCTGTTCACATACTCAGACTTTCCCTGGCTCACATAGCTCTCAATTGTTATATCTTATTTAGAAAAACTAGGTGTTACCTCATTCCTTTTAAGCTAACCAAGTGGTTCTCAAACCTGAACTAGGATCACCTTGATGGTTTGTTCAAAACAAATTGCTGACCTCATCAGCAGGATTTCTGATTCATTACGTTTAGGGAGTAATACCGTAACTTTTATTTTTTATAAGTTGTCAGGTGGTTTTGGATACTTTTGATTCAAGGGACACACACTCCTTGGACTATGTATGTGCAAGATGATGTGAGGACAGAGCTTTTTTCTTGGCTAAGAAAGATTCTTTTATTTCTAGAATGCTAGTGTATACAGAATATGTAGGGTCACCTATGTTTTGAAATTATGAGAGTTCAGGAGACTGCACAAAATAACTATTTCTCTACTTCTAAATTTGTCCACAACTACTATCTATCTATCTATCTATGCCTTTGTATGTTTGACCCACTTACACAAAATCACACAGAAAATAGGTCTCTTAGGAAGATTTAAAGTATTTTTTTTAGAAATTAACAGATAAAATTGCATGCATTTATCACGTAGGTCATGATGTTTTAAAGTATATACACATTGTGGAATGCCTAAATCTAGCTAATTAACATATGTTATTTCATACAGTTTTTTTTCTGGTGAGAACATTTAACATTTATTCCTCTAGTATTTCATAAGAACATGATATACTGATAGTAATTATTACTAGGTACAGAAAGACAAAAACTGCATGATTGTGCTCAGATGTAAAATCTTAAAAGGTTGATCTCATAGAAGTAGCAAGTAGAATAGTGGTAGAAGATAAACAGAATATAGGAGGTAAACAGAAAAACAAGTCTTAAGTATATAATGATATAAATAGTGTTATGAGCACTATGTGTTTGTCTTCTGAAATGCACTAGAAATTATTAACTACTCAATCAATACTTAAAGTTTAAACATGGGTCAAAATCTACGAGATATTTGTATTTTCTATGGGGAGAGATATTTTTGCTGTAGGGTGTATGTGCTCGCCAGAGAGACACAAAGCAAGAAATCCCCCTCATCCTTAGTGGGAATAACCACACTGCAGTTCCTTCTTCTCCAGTCTCCTCTTGGGATTTTGGGCACTCATGCCTTTCATGAGTTTTAAGCCACTGGGTCCAGAACTTGAACTTCAATTGACTATGTGGGAGTTCAGCAACATAACCAATACACCATCTGCTGGTCCCCAAATATTTGTATTTTCTATATGTCACTTCAAGATGCAAGTATTACTGTATTATAACTTGCTGTAACTGACAGAAAGTGGCCAACAAACACAATTAATTTAAGTTCTTTACTTTTGTTAAGAAGTACAAGAACATAATAGAATCATAATATTTATGTAGATCTGGGACTTCACTGCACTATTGGAGGTACAAATGTCCTTCGTAAAAAGTTCGTACAACTGCTAAATTCCTAACAATGCCAAGAGATTTGGATAGGAATCTGATTAAAGTACTGAGAAAATGTCCTTTTTTCTGTTTTCAAAATACATTTTGGGGACCAGCAGTTAGCATAATGACTATGTCACTGGACTTCCATCTAGTCAACTGTGGTTCGAGTCCTGGACCCGGTGTCATAAACTCAGGCTGGGCACTTGTGTGTGCTTTCCCAAAATCCTGAGAGGAGAACAGAGGAGAAAGGATTGTGGCGTGGTCCCCCTTGGGGGTGATTTTTCACTTTCTGTCTCTCTGTCTCTCTCTTGTCTTCCTGGCGAGTGTACATGCCCTATGGGGGAAAAAATAATCTCTAAAAAAAAATGCATTTTGTTTGTTGATTTGTTTTAAATTATACAGATCCTGCCTAAGGAGGATATGTTACATTGCTGTTCTGTTCAACACACAAATATTTGGTATAATGCAAATAATTATTGATGTGTTTCATAAATGTGTTTTACACTTATTTTCTGCTATTAAATTTAATATAGCTTTATTATACATTATTCTTTAAAATAAAGATTGATAGTGACTGGTTCCACAAAATAAACCAGGCCAAATTCAATAGATGATCATTACATACTTGTAGCTTCTCTAATATTTTGTTTCACAATGTATGATGTATGTATATTATTAACGGATCTCTCAGCTAAATAAATAATTTAATTTTTAAGATAATCATCCATAACCCATTTTCATTTCCTGACCCTATCCAAAAACAGCATAAGGCATTTCCTTGTGTACAGAAGATAGGCTCTCAATAACTTAAAAGATGTTTGTATGGGAGAAGCTAGTGACTGCACATTCTTCTAGTCTTGAGTACTAGCAGAAGAAATTCTCACAAATATTTTACAACTGGATCCTTATTATATTAGGCAATTGGGATGCTGCTAGTGCTGCAGACCCTAAAATGCATAATGCCTGCGAGGGCTAGTAGGCAGGCACTGCGGTAAATGGAGTTATTTGTACAAGTGATTTGTCTGTAGTAGAAGTTGGTAAAAATAACCAGTGTTGTCATAGAACTTAAATAGTCATCACTCCTGATGCAATATTTTCATTTGTGTAAAACATAAAATTAGTACAACGTACACTACACATGGCCTAGTCACTTAGCAGACATCAGATAAATAAAAACAAACAAACAAACAAAAAAGACAGTGCAGTTTCAAGCATCCACTGGGAATTTTGGAACATACCCCTTGTATAGAAAGGAAAACTATTCTAACTCAAATCTGTTTCTTTCCTTTTTTCTTTGGGGGGGCGAGTTTTTGCTATAGGGCGCTTGCATTCACCAAGACAGAGAGAGACAGAGAGACAGAAATTGAGAAATCAACCCCCCAGGGGGGATGGCCATGCCACAATCCCTTCTCCTCCATTCTCCTCTCAGGATCTTGGGCATGTACACATGGGCGTCCAGTGTGAGTTTAAGCCATTGAGTCAAGGACTCAATCTGAGATCAACCTCATGGGAGTCCTGCGACATAGTCATTACACTAAGTGGTGGTCCCAAGGTTTTCTTAAAGATGATAGAAAATGTAAAGACAAGGCATTTTAATTTGTTTTATTAGATTAAAAATCAAAGTTCCTTTTGGCCATGTCATATTCACTCCTATATGACAATAGATTTCCACATAGAGACCATGAAAAATATTTATTAAGTATATTTGAGACTGAAAAATACATTGTTTCTGAAAATTCACAAGTAAAAATATGCTCTCTTTAATAAAACAGTAATTTAAAGCACTTAGAAATATCATTTTAGACACAGTCCAAAAATTTGGTAATTATTAATCTACAAATTATAGGTTCAAGTACTTAAAACTTGTAAGCATTTTCAAAATTAGACCAAGCTCATTCATTCGTATGTGCTAATCCACTTGTCACATTATATTAAGTCTCCTACAATGAAACGTTCCAGTTGATAGGCACTCATCAGCATGTAGCCATCAATCAAGAAAGAACTAAAAGACCCTTGAGGATCTCTCTTAATGCTGAGCAATCTGAACCATAGAAAATGTCACCTCTTTCTCTGTGATGTTCTCCTTGATCCCTAGATGGATAAAGTATCACATTGCCTCTGTTTCTTTGAAAGCACATTGATTCTCTCTCCTAACTCCAAAACCTATAGCTTTTTAAATAAATATCTGTAAATAGGCACTGTAACTGATCCACCGAGTTATGCTTTTTTAATCTGTACAATTGTCAAGTGACCAGCATTTCCATAAGTTTCCCTGTGCTTGATTAAACTTAAGATAGGCTTCTTTCTGACTCTAGACACTTGACCTCCCTTTGCATTTTAAAGCATTTCCTTTAGAAATCTTAGAGTTGCAATTTTTTCTCTGCCCCTCCAATATATAAATCCTCTCTCAGTCTCTTGAACATTTTGAATGCAGAAATGCCATTTCTTAAGGGTCTGGAAACCGTGCCTTTAAAATATAATAAAAAAAAAAGATAGGGTTCTTAGATTCCAGTATCTGCGAGAGGGTAGATGCCTAATTTGATAGACATCCGTTTCCCCCTTCCCATGTCCTCCGATACTTTTCCATTAGTTCACCCCAGGTCTTCAGTTTTCCCCTACCTTTTCAGCAGAGCCGGCATCAGTCTTTCTTACTGCAGTAGTTCTAAATTTCCTTGCTTGATAATTCTGTCGGATGCAATTTTTTTCTGACAAAGGCCTTCTTATATTACTCTCCAAAAGACAGAATGTACTCATACTTGCTTCTTTAAAATGTTTTCTCTTCCTGTCTCTACTTTTTGTTTTATGGAAGGCAAAGATGTGGGTGTTTATTTCTGCGACTGAGAAGTCTTGGGGTCTTAGGAATGAAAAGATGAGAAATATCAAAGGCAGGAAGAGAAGGTACAGCTTCATGAATAGTGAAAACTCCTGTCAAGACACTCTATATACTCTCTTCTTATCATGTAGATATAACCTGACACTCATCATGAACATTTCAACATCATGTAAGTCGAATAGTGTTAACAAAAATACTCTTACAACTGGATTTGTTCTTTTCCACGATATTATTTTAAAACTACTATTCATTTGGAGATACATGTTGCCAAGATCATGATTTCAAGATTACACTATTGAACACAAGAAGAGAGTTCCGTTTTCCAAATATTTCTGGAGCATTTATGGAATAGCACTGTGGTTATTTTCGTCTCATGAAATTTTCTCTCAGATATGTTAGCATGTATAGACATGGATTCAGAGAAATATTAAACAATTGTGATTATGTTCTCAAAGGAAGTAAGAAATATTGCTAATAGGAGTTGGAATGAAAATTGAAAATTACACTTTAAGAATAGGGCTAAAAGTAAAAACCAGTTTCATTTATTAAAATGAGGAAGTTTTATCAAATTCAGTTCTTTTGCTTTGATGTAAATAGCAGATTTGGGTATTGAGTATTTAATAAACTTGCTAAATGTTAAGTCAAATATAAAATATTGGACCATATAAACTAAAAAGTGATATACATACATATATATTTGCATGTTTATGTCTATGTAAATATGCCCCAGTATTCTCTCATAGCATTCCCTCTGCGTGTGTCTGTGTCCTAATATCATCTAAGTATAAGAGCCTCAGTCATATTTGTTTAAGGCCCATTCTGAAGACTTCATTTTCACCTATCACTTTACAGACCCTATCTCCAAATGCGGTCACACTCAGCATTATCTGGAGCCAGGAGCTCAACATACAGATATTTAGGGAATGACTTTTATTCCTTTATTCATTTTTTTTTCTTGAGAGATTTTTGCTACAGGGCATATGCACTCACTGGAGAGACAGAGGCAGAGAAAGAGAAAGTGAAAAATCACCTCCTAGAGAGATGAGTATGTTACACTACCTTCTCCTCCATTCTCTTCTGGGATTTTGGACACAAACACACACACATAAATATATACACACATCCAGTGAGATTTTTATGACCCTGGGTTTGGAACTCAAACCAAGGTCAGCCATGTGGGAGTCCAGCTCCTTAGCACCATGCCACCTTCTGGTCCTACTTACAGAACGAACTTAATGAAGAAAAGTGGACAAAAATTGTCAGAAAATTACACGAGTCATAAGAAATATATTTAGATTAAAAAAAACTAGTTGTTCCTGTTTCATAATGTTTGCTTTTGTTTTCATATTTGTGTTTTTATTTGTCAGCTTATGGACCCAGGAAACAGCTGCATCCATGACTTTTTGACCCATGTACTAATCATGGTAACTACACAGAATACGTCAAACGGCTGAGTCTTAAGCAATAAATGAATAGGGGAAAATAATTTTACACTCAAACATCTATAAATATTTATTAGTATATGTGCTTTTCAAATAACATCTTTTGAAATATATATGTGTGTGTGTGGGGGGGGTGTATAAACATTTCATGAGGCCAGAGAAATGGAGTGAGCGATGCCTCTAACATGGTCTTCATACCATCATCCACCCCTAATCTCACCTGTCTGGATGACAGCATGTGTGCACACATCACATGCCCAATGAAGTCCCAGAATACACACTCAGGGGCTTTCCCTTGTAGGTCCAGTTGCATTGCCAACATGCTAATATCTGGATGGTCCCCAAATCAATTTTTTAAATTATCACAATTTCATAAATATAAACTTTCTTCAGGGCTTTAAAAATTAAATTAACATATGTACATTACAAATACTCACTTCTTGAAAACAAGTTCTAGAAGTAGAAGTTGTGCTTGCCAGAAAGACAGAGAGAGACAGAAAGCGAGAAATCACCCCCCAGGGGAGATAGCCACACTGTAATCCCTTCTCCTCCTTTCTTCTCTTGGGATCTTGGGCATGAATGCACAGACACCCGGTGTGAGTTTAAGCCACTGGATCCAGGATTCGAACTGCAGTCAACTACATGGGAGTTCAGCGACATAGCCATTACACTAACTGCTGGTCCCAAGGACATATATTTATGTGGATTATTGCCCTACTTAATGCATGTGACAGGTAAAACAAAGATATTGGATTATTTGCCTTTGTCTTAAGATCAATGATTCACTAATTAGCTGTAGGTTTTTTTTCTACTACATGTTACTGGAGTCTACATAAAGATATTTTAGAGTTATCCATGATATAAGAAAATTATCACACTGACAGCTTGATAAATAGGTGACACATATGCAAGCTCTACTTCATTGGCAGCAAACATAATGTTAGCTTTCAACATTGCAGTTTGGCTTATAAGGTGGAATCTTCCAAAAGTTTATATTCAAATAAGTTTATATTAAAGTTTTATAGATAATTCAAGTATTCTCTTTCCAATGTTCAACATTTCTTCTCTCACTTGTAATTGATTTATCATCATACAACTATTTTATAACATATCTATTTGAAACAACTTGCCTTATACTATTTTATGACTGAATTCATTAGTGTAGTAAACAATTTCTTATATCCTTATAATTTGTTTAGCTTCTTTAATTGTTATGGTTATTTTCATATTGTCTCCTTAGTTGGTACTTTAGCTATTTCCCTGATGTAATGCTTATTAGCTTTACCCTAATGAGTACTGTTGTAGACTCCCAGTGGATACCTATAAACAGTGAAACAGTTTAGCATTCAGGTCCAAATAATTGTTGATTTCTTTTTTTAATTCCAGGCATTACAAAGAAAATCATTTAAAAATATACTTATTAAATTTCTAATATACTATATAAGTTTCTAATATAGGATTAGAATGATCTCAATTCATTAATGTGTGGATCAAAAATTGCAATTATATTCCATTCTTTATGTCTCAAAAATGTACATTAAGAAGCCTACTAACGTCTCAACAATATGTAGCTCTTAAGTATTTATATTTAGTTACTTACAGCCACTTATAAAAAATAAAGTGATATGGTTAATTTGAGCTTTATTATTATTTTTTTTTTTGGAGAAGTTTTTGCTATAGGACATGTGTGCTCACTAGAAATACAGAGAGAGACAGAGAGATAGAAAGTGAGAAATCACCTCCCAGGGGGGATGGCCATGCCACAATCCCTTCTCCTCCATTCTCCTCTCTGGATCTTAGGCACACCCGCACACGCGCCCGGCGTGAGTTTAAGGCACCGGGTCTGGGACTCAAAACAGTGGTCAGCTAAATAGGAGTTCAGCGACATAGCCATTACACTAACTGCTGGTTCCTGATGAATTTGAGCTTAAAATGTAGAAACACTTTAAATATCTAATAATTTAATCATATCTGGATGCCAAGAAGCAAAATTATTTCTACAGTAATTTTAAGGTAAAATTTAAAAGTAATTTCTAGTAAGAGAGGATGGTCCAATCAAAAACATTGGAATAGAGTAGACAAAACTCCTTTGACACAAACTGACATCATAAGGGGGTTTTTAGCCCTATGCAATTGATGAACGTATATCACCACTATGTTTCTTTATAAGATAAAAAGCATATTTACCCATTGTGAAATAGATAAAAGAGTGGAAAATACCATGTAGCAGCAAAAACTTGTTATAGAATAGTCTAAAATCATTTTAAAAATGGAGGGAAGAATTTTAGGAAAGTTAACACTGGTATGTCAAGCACTGGATGAAAGATCAAAGAAGATAAAAAAATATAGAAAAATACCATGCTTTATGCTTCACATTCTCAAATTGAGAATAATGCATTAGCTGCAGTAATTAATAATGTAAGCTAAAGGAAAATAATATACTTTATAATTTTGTTGATAGACAGATTAGGTATAATTATAAAAATAAAATATACAAGTACATTTCCAAATACAGAAATAGATTAATCAGACTACAAATACATACTGACCATAAAAAGCACATATCTTGTTACAGCAGAAATGACATAAAATTTTCCTATTTCCCAATTCTATTATTTAAATCCACATAAATGAATTTATTGATGCTGTATGAATTCTAATCAATATTCATTGAAAATATGCAATAATGTTTTTTGGAAAATTTATGGAAAATATATGTAAAGAAAAATCTTGGGACAAAGCAGATGGCTTAATGGTTACATCGCTGGACACCCACATAGTCAACCACTGCTGAAGTCTTGGATCCAGTGGCTTAAAACTCAACCCAGGAATGTATGTGTGCCTGCCGAAAATCCTGAGAGGAGACTGGAGGAGAACAGATTGTGGCATGGTCATGCCCCCAGGAAATGATTTCTTGTTTTCTATCTCTCTCTGTCTATCCGGCAAGCATATACACCCTAAAGCAAAAATATCCCTTAAAAAAAAAAAAAAAAGAAAAATCTCTGTATAGATTTTAAAATTTCTTGCACCAAAATGCACTCATATTTTAGTTCAATTTTCTACAGGCTTTTGAAGTCTATTTAAATAAGTTGGAAATAACTATGACAAGTAGAATCCTTGGTTTGGGTGGACTTGAAAATAGATTTTCTCTTTAGATCACATGTTATTTTTAAAAGGTGTGCCCAAAAGGTTTATTGAACTAGAAAATTATTGCCTTCATAGGATTGAAATAATCAAAACATGTTTCCAGATCTAAATATTAGCATTTTGTGTGTTCATTCAGTTTGGTTATAATTTTTAGTCAAAATAGTTCTCTCAAATACTGTTTAATGTAAGCAAATATAAGACATGTATACAAGACCTAGGAACTCAAGTGGTTCTCTATGGAAATAATTTTATAGTCATTTATATTTGGAAAATGACTATATTTGCTTTTCTAAAAAAAAAGAAAAAAATACAAGACACATAGAAGGCTGAGGAAAATATTATAATAATTCCATGGTTATCATCACTTTCATTTTGCTATTAAAAATACCTATTGTTTTCTACTATTTTCAGTAATGATTATAAAAGAATAATTCAATTATATAAGAGGATTTCAATTTAAAACCTGAATCTCTTTCTATAACTTTCTCAAGCAACACTTAAACATAACTCCTTCTTGTGACCCTTCTAAGAAATGTTGTAGCTATATTGAAAACTGTCATAATCTGTGTATATCTCTTTCTTATCTATGAATATATTTCAACTTTAATTCTTTTGTAATAAATGGAACTAGGCTATAGCATCTGATATGAAACATATATTTTACTTTTCTGTATAATGTGTACATGTTTCCTCTGGATTTTTTATCAGAATTTCAATTTTTACTAATTTTAAGAAATTTGACTGATATTTATTAACATATTTTATGTTTGTCATGTTTAAAATATACTTAGCTTCTTGGATTTGTGAGAACAGAATTTTTATCAAATTTGAAGTTTTTCAGACTTTTTATTTTCTGTTTTTTATCCTCCTTAAGAAAATCTAGTTCCATCTATGTTAAGCCACTTAAATTTTTACCATATCTCCTGGTGCTCTTTTAACTGTTCCTAGTGTTTTTCTAAATGAGCTCTATTTTTTTTATAGTTTCTATGATATTCTGGTTCTGTATTCTATTCTTCTGGTTAATCTTTTCTTCCTCCATGTACAACCTCATAAGATCTATTCTGTCTTTCAGACATTGCATTCTTCAGTAGTTTAGTTTGTACCAACTTATCATGTTTGCTCTTCTAGCTAATATCTTGGACGTATAAAATATAATAAAAATAATTCTTTTCTTTTCGAGAGATTTTTGCTATATGGTGTGTGCGCCCTCTCTGGAGAAACAGAGAGAGACTGAGAGACAGAAATCACCCAGGGGATATGACCATGCCACTATCCCTTATCCTCCATTCTCCTCTTGGGATTTTGGGAATGCACACGCCTGAACCTGGCATAAGTTTCAAACCATCAGGTCTGGGACTCGAACCACAGTCAGCTATGTGCAAGTCCAGTGATGCAACCATTACACCATCTGCTAATCCTTGAAAATAATTATTTTAAAGTTGTTTACTAGTAATTGTATCATATGTCTCCTTTTTTGGCATTTTTTTAATGTTTAATTTTCTCGTCATATGTCATAATCTCTTGCTTCTTTGCACATATTCTTTTATGAATGCTAGATACTCTCTGTAGTCCTTCTTGGATGCTATGTATTTTTGTACTATTATTATTTCTAAACTCAGTTAAGTTACTTGAAATTGATTTATTTTTAGATATTCTGTTTTTTAAAGAATAATTTAATTTAATTTAATTTATTTATTTATTTTAATTTGATCAGAGAAGGACAGAATGAGAGAGAGCAAGAGAGGGAAAGTAAGAAAGCAAGTTGCTATGTCTGGGACTTGAACCTTGGCTGGCCATGTGGGAGTCCAGCACCCTTGACCACTATGCCACCTGTTGGCTCCCTAGTTTTTGATATCCTTTAATAAATACTTATGAAAAACCAGAGTAACCTTTAATTCAAAAGTAATTTTACCCACTACTGAGAAAATACCTTTGTAAATACTCTTCTTGATTCACCATTTCAGTTTTTTTTCCACTCTGACTAGCGGTGAATTATTTCCAGGTTTGTGCAAATCAAAGGATTTTTTGTTCCATAGAGAGAAAGAGAGAGAGAGTGTGAAAGTTTAAAATTATCCACCCCTCCTCCAAAAAAATAGGGTGTATGGCCATATCACAATCCCTTCTTTTCCATTCTGCTTTCAAGATTTGGGGCACCTGCACATGAGCCTAGAATATTTTTCAAGTCACTGGGTCCAGGGCTTGAACTACACAGTCGGCCATATGGGATGGGATCGGGCCGCCTTAACCACCATGGCACTTGACTGGCACTTAACCACCATGCCACTTGGCTGAACCACCAAAGGAATTTTTTTGAATTTTTTCTATTGGATAGTCCTATTAAGGAAATTTTCTCAAATATGCAAGCTGATTGTACTCAGCCAAATGACAAAGTGGAGGAGAAGAACTCAGAACTCTGTACATGCAGCTGTCTCTTCCTTAGCATACTGTCCTATTCAGTGCTCCAGCATCCTGTCCTTTCCAGACTCCCCAGTCCCTCTCCATTTCTGAAACCACAATCTCTGCACACACTTTTGGCATAGTGTCCATTAAACTAATTGCCAGGCTAAAAGCTAAGGCAATTATAGAGTTCCATTTATTTATTCAATTCATTTGATCCATTTTCTCATGGATTATTCACCAGCATTATTTTATACTTAATGCCTTAAAGCATTTGTTTTCCGGTGCTTTGAAAAACACAGCTGGGGCACATGCGAATGAATGCATGCCCCAAATCCCAAGATAGAGAAATGGAGGAAAAGGGAATCCAGCATGAATATGCTGCCTTGGAGGGTTCTCCATTTCTCTCTCTCTGAGGAGCACATGTCCTGTGAAAATTAACAATCACACAAACCCTGTTTAATATGTTTTATTTTTGGTCAAGTGTTTTCTTCCCTGTTTTGGTTTATTTGGTTTAATAAGAAAATAATGAGTGTAAATCTACTCTTCGTCAACCCATCTTTTCTGGAAGCAGACATTTTCTTAACCCTAATTTGATATTTGTCTTATTATATTTTGTTTAGTATTTATGTTGCACTATTTCCTCCTCTCCCATATTATCTCTTATCCTAGAACTTGTGATATAGCCTGTGAAACTGAGTAAACTTTATAATATTAAGGGATAATATGACTTATTTTGATCATTTTTAACTAATGTAAGTACCACAATATACAGGAAGAACTCTATGTAGTGAAAAAAGTTTAGTCATACATTTTCCATTTGTATCTAAAATAATCCTAGATATACTTTTCATTTTTTTATGTTTCCATTTTTTCCCTTTGAAATGAGGATGATGACATACTTATAACATAGCATATTAATAAACAGCATCAGTTTACCACAATATACTTACTAAAGGTCAAATTTTCTTTGATATTTAGCTTGTTGAGAATTTTATGTTATATAAGTTAATATCATGTTGACCTTTGAAAATATTCTGTGAAGCTTTGATATGTTATTGCCCAATATATGTGTACCTTAATCTTCTTTGATATGAGAATATGAATGTGTGTGCTAAACATTCATGTTCAGTTGACATTAAACATTCTGATTAATAGTGTAAATTTGGTGTTTTATTTTATTTAAAATAAAGCATTTGTTCATAAATTTATTTTTCCATTGTGTTATAATTTATTTTATATTATTATATAAAGATTGAAAATCTCTCTTCTTAAATTTATTCCTTTTTAACATTTTATCATTGGACTTCTTACAAGTGTACAATATGTTTCTTTCAATTCATACATGCATTATGCATTACATATTAGTCAAGTTGAGGATATTACCATGTATGTCACCCTAAATAGAGAACTTTCCATTGTTGTGCCTATCAAATGTATTTTTCTGAGCCTTTTTTTCGCTCCTATCCAACACCTCCTACACAGTCTCTCGTAGCTACACTAAACATCTTTGTATTTATATATATATATCTTTCAGTCTTTCAGTTTCTGCCATAAAGGTACAAGCAGTTGGAATATATTGAATAAAGACATGTAATGTCAGTCTTTAATAGTCTGGATTGCTTTGCTTAGCATTAAGTCTTCTGAATTCATCTGCTTTATATCAAATGTCAGAATCTTACTTTTATGGCTGAGTAGTATTCCGTAGTGTATATATGCCCCATTTTTCAAACCAGTCTTCCATTCTTGGGCTTTTGGTAGATTCCTTGTCTTAGGAATTAAGAATTATAGTACAATAAACATGGATGTGTGAGTGACTTTCTGACTGTTTTCCTATCATTTGGTTAAATACTCAAAAGTGTTTCTAAGTCATCTGGTAATGCTACTTGGAGTTTTTGAGGAACTTCCATATTTCTTCCACAGTGATTGCACTAATTTCTACCAACAGTGTAGGAGGGTTTCATGTTCACCACAGCCTTGCGAGCACTTGTTCTTTATTTCATTTTTTTTCATTCTGACTAGGGTTAATCTCATTGTGGGTTTGATTTGCATTTCCCTTATACTAAAAGATGTTGAGCATTATTTCTTATGCTTTTTTATCATTTGTATGTCTTCTTTGGAGAATTGTCTGTTCAACTCATTGGCTTATTTTTTTTAATTGGATTTATTTATTTATTTATTATTTTTAAATTTATTTTTCATGAGTGAGTTACTAGAGTTCCCTATATATTCTTTCTATAGGTGTTTTATTAGAATGATAGTTTGCAAATATTTTCTCCCTTTTTGAGGGTGGTTTCTTCATTCTGATTATTGTTTCCTTTGTATCTTTAAATATTAAAAATATGCTATTTTGATTTTCCTGTGTATTCACTTTTATAAATACTTCAAAGAATAAATTATTGCTAACATGATACTCAAGTAGGAAAGAAATTGATGTGTAAATATATAAGAAAGATTTATTTTTTAAAGAACCATTTATATAATATTATTTGTCATTATTATTATTATTAGAATTTGCTACAGGACACATGCACTCACCAGAAAGAGAAAGTGAGAAAGCAATCCATTGGGCCAGGATTAGAACCATAATCAGCCATGTGGGAGTCCAGTACCTTTAAACACCATCCCACCTGCTAGCCCCCCTTTATCAATTTGACCCATAAGATAGCCATATTCTATTCCTATTGTTTGATTCCTTTCATATTCTATGACATTATTTATTGTTTTTCAGCATAAATACATCACAAATATATTTTCTACAATTCCTTTACTTAAATCTATAACAGCAAATCCTTCTGTAAAAGGAAGAATCCAGTACAGACTATATCTCATATCTTTGACAAGTTTATTTTACTGATATAAAAATATATAGCAAAAAAATCAAGCGAAATCTTTACATATGAAAATCAGTTTCATTCTCTGAAAATATAAAAATCTGAAGTTATTTCTCAACACTTGGTAATATATTATAGAATTGGATTTTAATTTTTGAAAAAAAATCAGTAGTAATAAAATTAAAAATTCAAAGATATAAACTAGAAAACAAGATTATTGATGTATATAAGTAAACCAATTTAACTTCTGTCATATTTTTAGAAAGTGCAGCTAAAGTTCATGGTCATAGACTAATATAAGAAAAAATTAAATTTACTTATATACTAGCAACTGAACTAAAGTTTTTAAAAGACAAAATGTGTAATCACTGAGAGCATTTTACTAATGTGTTTTTTTCAACAAAAGATATTGTTGACAAACTTTACAGATATAACTGATGGATTAGAACAATTATTTTAAAATATATAGTTATTAGAAGAAAATAATAAAATTGTATAAATATAGAACTTGAACAATTTTTCTTTCTCACAGTACATTTACAAATAATTAATCTATTACTTAGGATTTCTTAAAGAAATATTTTCATAAAATGTTGGAGTTTATACATAACTAACTTATTATTGCCCCACTTAGTTTTAGTGAATGGCAAATTATCTAGATAGATAAATAGAAATATATACAGATACAGATTGACATATAATTTATTTTGATTTAGTAATCTTGCTTGACTTAAGTGTTTTGAATTCTCAAGTGTTATTTACAATTAATAAAATTGGTCATTCATTTTCAAATTTTATTTTAATACTTAATGCCATCTTCACTCATAATTATGATGTAAAAATTTATAATTCTCTTAAGATGACTAAGTAAATTATTTCCCCCTTAACATCCTTACCAATAATGTGATATTCTTTTTCTTCCTCATACATGAGCATAAAATGATGTACTTTTTGCTTGTCATCCTTTTACTTCTTGATAAATTAAGTTTGCTATTATGTGAACTGTTCATACATTTTTTAATATATACATATTTGACATTTTTATTAACTTAAAAGTGCTTTTTGTTCATTTACAGAATTTCACCATGCCAATAGCATATGCTAAAATTATGCATTAGTTCATTTCTATGGCTATGTTATATTTTTATTTACAATAAAATTTTAATTTTAATATACTGATATAAAAAATTTTCTTCTAAAGGTTTGAATTATTCTCTTTAGGTGGAAGAGAAAAAGAGAATAGGGAAGGAAATTAGGAGAAAAATAGAGAGGTAAGATTTTTCTGGGACACAGTAATGGTTTTATTACTTGAAATCGTGTATAGTATTCTCAACTGGACTGATCTGAGATTTATTTCATGTTGAGTAAATTCTCTTTGTAAGACAAAAAATGTATAATCCTCAAATGTATAAAAAATAATAAATAAAAATTTAAAAAATAAAAATAAACCTAATTTTTTTAAATGAAATAAATAACTTTATAAAACAAAAAATATTTTGTGACCTGAAATATGATTTATTCTGGAGAATGTTCCAAGTGTACTTGAAAAAAATGAGTATTTTGCTTTCATTGGGTGGAGTGCACTGTATAAACCTGTTGGGTCTATTTGGTTTATAGCATTGTTGAGTCCTCTTGTTTCATTATTAACTTTATGTCTGATTATTTGATATGCATTTTTGAAAGGATAAGAATGATGTTTTTATATATGCAAAAAAAATCGAAAACTTAGGGCCAGTAGGTGGTGTGAGACACTGGACTCCCACATGGCTGACCACAGTTCAAATTTTGATCCTGGTGGCTTGCTTTCTCACTCTCCCTCTCTTCATGGTGGGCACATGTGCCCTATTGTAAACTAAAATAACAATAAGGATAAATAAAATCATGTTAAAATGTAAATTTCTATATTGTCTAAGTATCTTTCTGATTTTTCTTGTATATTTATGTTCATTCTCAAATTTTAATTGCTGACTTAAATCATTATATAATATCTATTACCAAAATGTGTATTTATTTATATTTATTTTAATACAAATATTTATTTATCTATATTACTAAAATACGTATTTATTTTATGTGACTAACATTTCAGCCAGAACTGACTTTTAAATCCATTTCAAATAAAACTACAACTTTTTCAAATATAATTTCTGCCTATGCTAGGTCATTTTAAAAACTAGTTAGTTTATTTCTTCCAAGAGAAAGAAAAAGAGATGCACTCCTGTGTGGTTTTCTCCATGACCCATCCTGATTCTCAGCTTGCCCACATAATGGGCATGTGCATAAGTACGTACAATGAGGCCTTAGGACACGAACAGAGAACCTTCCTGTGTCGGTCCACCCTCAGGCTCCAAAGTCATTTTTTTTTTTTCAGTTTACCAGAGGGTTGCATATGCTCACCAGAGAAAGAGAGAGAGAAAGAGAGAAAGCACCCTCCAATGGGGCATGGTCACATTGCAATTTCTTTTCTTTCATTTCTGCACCCTGTTGGGATTTGGGGCAGGCCTACATGTTTCTAAAGCTATTGGTGCTGGGATTCAAACTGTGAGGTTGTTCATATGGGTCCCAGTCCCTTAACCACCAGGCCCATGGGACCAGCCACTAGGTGATCTTTTTTTTTTTTTTTTTTTACTGAGGTCCAGTATGTGTCATGGTAATTAAGGTGACTGACTCCCACATGGTTTGAGTCCCGGTCCTGGCAACTTGTTTTCTCACTTTCCCTCTCTCTCTCTCTCTGTGTCTCTCTCAGGTGAGTGCATGTGCCCTAAAGTAAATTAAACATGTAACAATAAATAATACTTAATATTTTACTTGTCCCTGACACAGTATCTTATGTTAAAGTACATTTGCTTATTATTAAGCAAGAAATACTCATCATTATTTTCAAGTAATTTTCTAATACCACACATTATTCACTAATTTTTTTTTTTTGAGATTTTTTTGCTATAGGGCACGTGCATTTTCTAGAGACAAAGACAGAGAAACAAAATGTGAGAAATCACTCCCCTGGGGGATGGCCATACCAAAATCCCTTCTCCTTTATTATTCTCTGAGGATTTTGGGTACACACGTACACACACCCAGCATGAGTATTAAGCCTCCGGATCTGAGACTCGAACTGCTGTCAACAGCATGGGAGTCTAGCCATGTAACCATCACGCTATTGCTGCTTTACAAACTTATTACAACTCATGTTCATGATATAGATGGATTGATCATAAAGAAATTGAAATAAAAATGCTAGAGATATTGAAAGTGATCAATAAAGAGGGTTCTGGTACAGAGATAGAAAATCAGAATTGTTGCAATACCAGGTGTTCTCCCATATCAGGGTGTAGACCTCAACTTCATGGATTTGTTTCATATAACTTATGGAGGATGTTCAATTTTTTTCTCATAGCTCTGGTATATCTTTTACAATTTTTTTTAACCATTTCACATTATTATATACTTTTACTAATGTTTACACTATAAAAACATGCTATTGCTTTTACATTTACTATTTAATCACTTGCCATACTCTCATATGACTTACTTTTCTGGGTTTTTAAAATTTTATAGTCCCATGTCACATAATCAACAAAACAGAAAAATTCAAATATATATGATTATTTCCATTTGTTTTTCTTGTAAATTACAGAACATTGTGGAATAAAACTGGTAATGGCATATAGTCATATTGTAGTGGAGATAGATTTATTTTTTCATAGTTTAAATTATATTTACTAATATGTGCAGAAAAAAGTATTTTAATAGTTGATTATGTTACTTAAATTTTATTGGAAGCATTTGTTAGAAATATCTGCTGAATTTCTGAAATAACTTTTTAAAAATATCCCTGATTTTTTTGAATGTAGCAAATTATATTATTAACTACAATTTTCAGCATTACAGGAGACTGAATCTCCTTCCCAACTTAAACAATAAAATTCTGTGTGAAACTAAATTATTTTATATGCATTGGTAGACTAAAACCAAGAGATAGCAAGTAAAGAAAACTATTAGAAAATCTGCAAAATAATCAAATTCATATTTTTTCCTGTATATTTCTGCCCAATATAAAAATTTGAGTCTCTGCTTTGAGAGTTATAAAATGCTAAGGAGAAAATATATGACTTTGAAGGACCAGCAGTTGGCATAATGGCTATGTCGCTGGACTTTCATGTAGTCAACTGCAGTTCAAGTCCGGGACCTGGTGGTTTTAATTCATACCAGGCATGTGTACGTGAGTGCCCAAATCCTGAGAGGAGAATGGAGGAGAAGGAATTGTGGTGTGACCATCCCCCGGGTGATGATTTCTGGTTTTCTGTCTCCCTGTCTTTCTGGTGAGCACACACACCCTATAGCAAAAACCTCTCCAAAAAAGAAAATATATATATATGACTTTAAATTGATCCCAGTAGATGCCTAAAAATGCTAGAATTATAAAAGAATACCCCAGGTATTAAAATCAATACACATAACGGGGTACAGAGAAACTCTTGTTTTCTCCATTTTAATCTGGTTAGGAAAATAATAAAATCATTATTGAGAATTTATAACTACAAGGAGGATATCGTATATTTTTGTAGTCTAAATCTGTACTGTGCGGTCCACAAAGTTTCAAAAAGATTCATTCATAGAATTTAATTTGATGTACTCTCATATTGGCATGCCTCAAGCAAATCGCTAAAGCAGAAGTGAATAATCTCATGAGAAAAGCAACTTCAATCTGTGGTCTCAAAGAGATACAAAGTCCAATGAAACATGAATAATGTACAGTCAAAAGCTCTTAATACAAAAAGCAACACCAAATCATGTACAAATAAGAACCACTAAAAATAACAGGTAGTCATTGAACTATAATGATAAGATTCAAAACTGTGAATAAATATACATAAAGAAATAATAAAGGAATATGAAAATTTTAACAGCAAACGATTTAAAACATCGAGGAGTTAAAGGAAGAACTATACACAACACCAAACAACAAAATTGCTGTTTTCAACCAAAAAATAACAATGAAACAAATGATAAAACGGGTACGATAACGTAGTGGAGGATTATAAATGAGTTTCTTCCCTCTAATACAGTTCTCAGTCTTTTAGTGAAAGGAGTGTCTTTTGGTTCTTCTTATGGAACATAGTTGGGGAGGGATTAGGTATGTACTACACATACGATAATTTTACAGTTCAAATTTACATTTTTTGAAGTCCATTAATGCCAGATAATCTCTGCATCCCAACTTTATGAAATGTAGCCCACAGAAGTTTAAGTTACTTAGTAAGAATCAGAATTACCTGGCTATTTAAGATCCTCAGTTTCATCGGGATCTAGCCCATTGTACTTATTTCCTTTTTCATTATCCCTTTATTTCTCAGTTAATGCCCTTCCACATAAAAAAAATAGGAAAGATGATGGATTTAATAATTGTTGCAATCCAGTAACTCACACAATTAAAGATTGTTTTTATTTTCAACATCAGACCCCTGAATACAGAAAATAAGCGATTCTTTCAGGACTACTGTGGAACCTGTCTGTTCTCTGACTACAGCTCACATGAGGATAAAAAATACGAGCTTGTCATTTTCTCATTTTAACACTCAAGTGCACTCAAATAATGCAACTCACATCAGGGTCTTTATAGTCATAATCATTGCCATAATGGTCGAGTGCAGCAGCCACTCAAGTTCCCATGGTTTGAGCTTCAATTGCTGCATTATCATAATCAAACAAAGGTGATAGCTTTGCTTGATTGTGATGCCGCTGCATGCCATGGTTTACTAGGGTCCCATTTCTGATTGACAAGGAAATCAGCATTTTGGTCACACCAAAAGGCAACACCAAACTCATCCTTAAATTCCTTCTTTTGGGTTATCTTCCTGGGACAACTCATATAAATTCTGCAGTAATCTCAAACAAATCAGGAGATACATATCATACAGTAGTTTAAACATGGTAAAATTTATTATGAATAATTAACAACTATGATTTTAAAAACTATAAAATTTAAAGACATTGTATATATCATTATTCTGGAGCACAGGAAGAATACTCAAGGAAGGACAAACTTGGAAGGGATTGATCTCCCACTGATGGAATTGTGTTGTTAGCCACTGGATAGCAGAGAATTTGGCAGGTTTAGTCAGACGAGAATAACTCTGAAGCTCCTGGGGAAATAACAGACAACCTTCTGAAGTTTAAGCCATGTAGGAGCTTGATGAGGGAGTCTTGACAGCCTGTAGCTTCTGGTTTCTGTGTCAAGGTAGCAGAGAAAAGTCAATTGCTAGTCTAATACTGGGCTGCTAGGTGGCAGAAGACTGTATTCTGGGTCAGTGGCCAGGTTTTTATAGATATGTTCACACTCACATCATTCGCCTACCTTACCCAATATCAAAAATGTAGATCATACTAGTGTAATGTCCCTAAAGGGTCCTCTATTGAGAAAGTTTAACACTGTGCTCAAATTAAATGAGAAACATTTAAAAGGATTTTATTGTTTATTCTAGAGCATACATTGAAAGGTACAATGGGCATTTAGAGGCAATAAATTAATAACTAACCTACATATAATAATTTTGAATCTTTGGCAAAACAGTTACAAAAATTATTTTGTAGTTACAAAGGTTATGTTTTACTATCAATTCAGTGTTTTTCATCAGAATTATACATGGATTGCTATGGGCATTAAAAACTATAGACTCCAAATAATAAAGGTCAAAGAACATACGAGAGCGGTTGACCAATATATAATCTAAGTAAGACATTTAATAATAAGTAAAAGGGATAAGATTTGTAGGAATTCAGTTATTAATCACCTAATTAACATACTTAATCGAGGAAACAACTCCCAAACCTAAAACTCCATTGCTTTTAATGATCTTGGATATTTCTGGAATACTGTCATTCTTCCTTTCAATTTTCAGCTCTATTTAAGAACTCTCTAAGGCTTCCCATTAATAAACACAAGCTGTGGACCAGTCAGTGGTTTAGGGGCTAAGGGAACTGGACTCTACATGGCCAACTGTGTGGTTTGGGCCCCAAATATGGTGACTTGAAAAACACACTGGATGCACGTGCATACATGCTGAAATCTCTCTCTTTCTCTCTCTCTCTCTCTCGCTTGCTCTCACTCTCTATGGAGATTGTGTATGCCTTCTGGCAAAACTACAAAACAAAAAAGCAAGCTATTAATTTTGAGATGGTTAAGACCACATCTCGATATTTTCTTACAATACTTAATAACCTTCTATAAAATCAATAACTATACAGTGCACATTTAGAAACTTATGAAACTCCTTAAAGCATCTAACTAGGCATGATACAAAAAGTGAATAGTCGGATTCACAAAATAAGCCCCGACCCAAGAAACTGTAAAGCAGGTTTTTACCTTTCTATTCCTATCACTGTCATATATTTTAGCACAAGAATCTGCTGCTCTTAAATCTCACTGGAGTCTCTGGCAATGAAAGTCTCCTGGGATTTTCTAGACTTTTGGTTTCAGACCAGTCATTGAATATATGCATTTTGAAAGAAAACTACTGGATTGTTATAGGACCAGAGTAGAAATAAATTATTTGATCAGACATCTCTATATTACAAGAGTTCTTTCTGCACTAAGATCTTACAAGATACAATAAACTTCAGAAAGTTCTACAATAAAATGAACAAAACTTTTTCAGTCATAAGTCTAGACTGGCTTCAGAGGTCTCAGCTCAATACAAAAACAGGATTATTCTTTGGGTATAGAAGTGTGTCTTCCTGATGCCATTTTTCCCCCCTGTGAAGATGTTGGCAGTAAATATTTTAAGCTTTTTAAGCCACGTGATGTCTATTCTAATAATTCAACTTAGTCCTGTAGCAAGAAAACAGCCATAGAAAATTCATAAATGAGTGAGTATGACTGTAATCAAGTAAATCATTACTTTAAAAATATGGTGGCTGGACTGGGCTTGCAGATCAATTTATCAAAGCTTGTTTATATGATTTACTGTCTGAAATAAAAGGCCCAGTTTACCGATCAGACTGAATGTTGGAGAAGAGGACAATTCCAGGAGAGTTATGATATAATGATTACAAATACAGGTTCCCCACAGAACAAACTAACCCATGTGATGGGCTGAACTTCAGGCAGGAATGTTTATCATAGAACATACTGTGCCAAAATCAACTGAACTATAGTTTTACAGAGACTATTGGATTGTGGCTGAGGCTATAGATGTGGGGTCATGTAATGGCACTACCCAAGACCAGGCAACTAAAGGTAGAATAGAGGCCACAGATTGTGAATGGGATGGAAGTTGTTTTGATCATCAGCCTGTCTGAAAGACATTATATAACAATGTCCTCACATTAGAAATGAAAAAAAAATCTAGTATGACAAAAGTGAACAAGCATGTGCATCTAATTCCATACGCATCTTGACAGTAAACTATTACAAAAAATGTGAAATTCTAAAAGTTATCTGATAGAGGAGGACTGAATCTACACGGTGTCTAGGATTATTACAGTTAGAGAATAATTAAGACAGTGTGGTAATGGTGAAATTATTTACATTTACATGAATGGAACAGGATAAAGTTCCCAGAAGTAGAACTGCACACTTAATGATCAACTGATTTTCATGAAATTTTCAAACCAAGATAATGAGAGAACAAAAATCTTTAGAGAATATTTACTGGAAAAACTGGGTAACTCTATGGGGAAATATTAAAAAGTATTCTATAAATATTACAAATATTGTACCTAAAAATATAAAACTTACAGAACAGTAAAACAATCAATATATTTCTGGTGGACAGACCTCAGCATCATAGTAACACAACTGGACAATCACAGGAGGGTCCTAGGTGGGCTACCCCAGGACACCTTGTAGATGCAGAGTTCATGTGTGTGCTTATGATCTGAACTGGAAGAGGCTGGGAATAATTTGCAGCCTTCAGACCCTATTGGGAGTGCTGTTTCTCTTTCTCTCACTGCCTTTCTAACTCATGGAATAAATAAATAGATAAAATAGTGAAAACTTATTCTCTGGATAATTCTATTAGAAATGGAAAATGGTAGTAGATGTTATATTAGCAACCAATACCTCTGCTCATCACTACCTTGTATAATGTATGTATACAGTATAATACAATAATGAGAGTACAAATAACAATAAATTAATAAGATTTTTAAAAGACTTAAGAACAACAAAAATAGAGTAAACACTAAAAATATCATCAACATTACTAGATATTATTAGTACAAAAGAAGTTAAATATGAGAAGTGGTAGCTTAAACATAACTCATCATTACATACGCACTAGGATTGCTAAAATTAAAAAGATTGATATTATTCAAGGTACGTGAAGACATAAAGCAACTGCAACTCTCATATATACAAATGGGAATGTAAATAGTACAACTTTGTAAGGCATTTGTTTAGTTATATCTCTACATGTTCTGGAATAGAAAAATATATATATATTCATCCCAAGATTTGCACTGAAATATCCACAGGATTTTTATTTTCCCCCCAAAACCTGAAAGTGACTCAAATGTTCATCAACAGGTAAAAGAATGAATAATGTATGTCCTTTAAAATGGAATGCTCTATTGCAAGAGATATAAATAAACTACTGATACTTATAACAACATAGGTTAATACCAAATTAATTTAAGTGAGTTAAAATAGACAAGCAAATGGGTCCAGCAAGTGGAGTAGTGGTTGAGACCACTAGACTCCCACATGGCCAAATATGGTTTGAGTTGTAGACCTGGTGGCTCTCTCTCTCATCAAATAAATAAATAAATAAATAAATAAATAAATAAATAAAGTTAAGTAGAATAAATAATTCTAAAAAAAAAAAATAGATAAGCACAATAAAGTACGCATGAAATGATTCCATTTTAAATGCAAACTAGGGTCAGCCAGTGGTGTGGTGGTTGAATCCCACATGGCTGACTATGTGGTTCAGGTCCCAGATCTGTCAGCTTAAAAGAGATATTGGGAGCATGTGCATATTTGCTTAAAATTATAAGAAGATAGTGGAGGTGAAGGGATTGTGCCATGGCCATCTTGTTAGGTGGTGCTTTCTTACTTTTCTTCTGTCTGTTCATTTCTCTAGCAAGTACATGCACACTATAGAAATTTTAAAAAAAATTAAAACAAAAAAATGCAAACTAATTAAATTTTTATGAAATAAATATGGAACTAGGGACACTAAAAGATACTACAAAAGACATATGAAATATTTCAAGATGATGGAAATGTTTGGTATCTTAACCGCAGTGGTGATTTTCTCAGTATACATAACTTATTAAATTATTAAGATATGCTTTTAGCAGATGAATTTTATGAATGCAACTCTTCCTAAACCAGTTGAATAAGAAAATAAGTAAGAGAAATTCACTCAAAATAGATTAAAATGTTAATATAAGACCCAATGCTACAAATCTAGAAGAAACCTTTGGGTGAAATGACCATGACATTGGTTTTAATAATGACTTCATGAATATGACACCAAAGGCACAGGTAACAAAGCCAATAATAAGCAAGGCTGACTCTGTATCAAGCTAAAATGTTTCTGCATAGCAAAAGAAACAATCAACAGACAAAGCAATCTACTAAATAAAAACATATATTTCCAAACAAAAATATCTGATATGAATTTAGTTCCAAAATATCTCTATATAAGGAACTCTTTTTTTTTTTTTTTTTTTTTTTTTTTTAACAGGGGAAAGCGCAAACGCAGTCCCCCACTACCACTACCACAAATTATGCAGTCGAGTTTCCCACATTTGGGGAAATCGCAGGGGTCAGCACATCCGGAGTGCAATGGATAAACCTCGCCCTGGGAAAACCACCTTTGTGATCATGGTATCTCCCCTGCCAGGTAAGTATATAAGGAACTCTTACAACTCAACAGTAAAACTAAAAATTACCTTATTGAAAATCAATGCAAGTTTGAACATTAATTTCTCCAAAATAAACATATAAATGAAAAACAAGTATAAAGAAAAAAAAAAAAAAAAACTTCTGTTCCTAATTACTGGTTTCAACGGTCTCCCAAAAAGTTCATGTGTTGAAATTTAGTTGGTAATTCTACCTGCACTGAGAAGGTGGAAACCTAATCCCATTACCAGGTGAGAGATGGAGCCTTTACAGAGGGATAAAGATTAGCTAAAGTCATCAGCTTAATTGACCCCTGGCAGCTTTATAGGAAGATAGACACATGAATAATGAACACAGACACACAGCTCTAACATTTTCACCATGCATTGTGCCATCTCAGAACTCTGTCCCAACTAACAAGAAGATCCTCGCCAGTTATGGCCCTTTGACTTTGGACCTCCAAAACTATGAACTAAATATACCCCTGTTCTTCATAAATCACCCAGACTTGGTTATTTCTATTATTCTAAACACAAGGAACTAAGACACTAGCCATCAGAGAACTGAAAATCAAAACCATAATGAAATATCACCTCAACGTTTGTCCAAATATCTATTACCAAAACCAAAACCAAAAACCTGTATGTCTTAGGAAGGATGTGTTGGTAGGAATTTAGAATGCAGCCACTATTAAAAACATCACTGAAGTTCTCCAATCAATCAATCAATCAATCAATCAATCAATGCAACTACCAGCCCAGCCAGTGACATGGAAGTTAAGTGGTTGGATCACAAATGGCCAGCTTTACAGTTCTAGTCCCAAGTCTGCTGGTTTCTGAGGCATGCCAGGCATGTTGCATACATTGACAAAATCCCCTCAGACAAAGGGAAAAATGAAGAGGAAAGGATTGTCCCATGGTAGGAATGCTCTCTCAATTTCCTTCTCTTTCTCTCTCTGTCTTTAGCTCCCTCTCTCAGTTTTTTCAGCAAGCACACCTTCTGGCAAATTAGAAAAAACTATACCTACCATACGATCCAGCTATCGATTTATATCCAAAGGAATTAATATTACTATCTCAAAAAGCTACCTGCTATCCCATATTCATTGCAGTACAGTTTTCAATTACCAAGATGTAGAAAAAATCAGTAAGTCCTTTGAAATATAAATAAAGAAAATGTGATATATGCATATATTGGAAGACTAGTGAGTCTTTAAAAAGAAACCAGTTTCACAATGTACAATAACATGGATGAGCCTTGATGACATATTAAAGTGAAATGTTACAGAAAGACAGAAACTGTATGACTCCACTTCTATGAGATATCTAAAATAGTCAATTTTATAGACTTGGAGAGTGAAATGATAGTTACCTGAGTACTGGATGCAGGTGGGAATGAGTTACTAATGGAGAGAGGGGAGAATGAGAAGTATTTTTGGTGTTATATCTGTGAAATCATTGCCAAAACCAATGGCATGAAGGGAGCAAAATTTCAATCACTCTAGAGATCTGCTATACAACATTGTATGTATAGTCAACAATAATGTATTGTAGATGTCAAAAAATTTTGAGTAGATCTCATGGCATTGTTATCACAAAAAAAAGAGAGATCTTATAACTTGCTCAAGTTATCAATCTACCTTTGCATATTCATATCATTTATCTTTTAAAACCATTTAATATAGTACACATACATTCTATTTTGATGTGCTATGTTACTATATTATATGACACTAAAGAGTTATGTCATTGTCTTGGGCTCTGTGCTTCTCAATTTCATCTTATGTGCAAATTTTAAAGAGCTTCTGACCTAACATAAATTTGTGGCATTTATTTTCATAATAAAAGTGAATATAAAGAGGAAATAAAATATGCAGGAGCTGGATGTCATGTTATATAGGAAGAATAGGAAGGCTCTCTGAAAAGACACGTAAATAAGAAAAAGAGTCCTTAAACATTTTGGTGAGTTAGTTCCACCAGTTAGGTCAATCAGTAAAAGACAAAATTCTGTGGCAAAAATGAGTTTGGTATTTTCTTAGTGCATCATCAGTGTATCTTGTGAAGAAGAGGTAAAAGGAAGATTTTCACTTTAAAAATAAATAGATAAATAATCCAGAAAACAAACAAACCAAAAAAGATCAAGGCTTGATTAGGGGGATCAGCAGAGGGTGTAATGGTTACATCACTGGACTTCCATATATTAAACTGCAGTTTGAGTCTGGGACCCAGTGGCTTGAAACTCATGCCAGGAACATGTGCATGTGTGCCCAAAATCCCAGGAGGAGAATGGAGAAGAAGGGATTGTGATGGAGTCATCCCCCATCGGGGTAGGGGAAGGGATTTATTGCCTTCTGTATCTCTGTCTCTCTCTGGTGAACACGCATGCCCTGTAGAAAAAAAATCTCTCTAAAATAAACGAATAAATAAATAAATAAATAAATAAATAAATAAATAAATAAATATAAGGCTTGATTATGTAAGGATTTGTAGGCTATGAGTGAGATTTTAAATTTTACTTTGAAAAAATGTTGATGGTTTCAGCAAGGTATCATATTGTATGACTGCACTGGTTGCTAATGTAGGGTACAGAAAATAAAGAGAATAAGCAGGGATGATGTAGATGGCATGTAGAGACGGCTTGAAATATAATGTTAATAATGAAACTGCTGATGCTCCTGGGCCATAACAAACAAGCCCTGGAATTTTATAGAAAGTGAATGAATATGGCAGATTTACTGTTGTGTGAAGAAAGTTAGGCTATGAAAGAGAGATATCGTATGTCTACACTTAATATGTACCAACTGTCCACACTCTAGGGCAGAAACTGAAAAATCAGAGAATATAAAAGCAGGGAAAAGTGTTATGGATACTTGACATAGTATGGGAAGAGGCTTGGAGGTGGGGGTGATGGGGAGTGAGACAAAAGGAATCAAGGAGAAAAATAGGCAAGACATTTGAGAGACACATAAATGGAGGATTGTCTATTGGTGATAATGTGTATAATATCTGACTAGAAGTGTGTTCATGTTGGACAAATTCATTTTATAAGCTGTAGTGATGTATAGTGATTGAATCTATAAAATAAATTTAAAAATATATAAGGAATGAAGCTGAAAAGTAATCAAATTTGAAATTTGTTGAAGGTAAAGATTATAGGCAAGAATTCGGCAATACTGAACATGAGCTTTAAAGGCAAGCGATGACTAAGAACTGGTAGATTTGAGGAGGAATAAATGGGTAAGTTTTCATACCAGTTACTAAGCTGAGAATTCAAAGGTCCTTGTAAATGGAATTAGAGCTTTATTTTAGAACACAGAAATCTAAATGCTTTGTAGATAACTAAGCAGGTATAGTACATGAGATTCAAAGGAGTAGAACCTATATTAGAGTCATACAATGATACAGTCTAATAAATCTATCAACATCGATAAATAAGTGGAGAGGCAAGGAAGAAAACATACTCCTAAGGATTTATTTTATTTATCATTTTGAAATATATACAAAAAGCAGGAAAAACTTTGATAAGAGTATCCAGAAGACTGGTATTCTAGAAGCCACCATTTTCATAATAAAGTTGTTTTATTAGTATAATATATTATAGATTTTTTGATCATTGAGCACTCTGCATTACACAAATATTAAATTCTTAAATTATATTCATAAAGAGAGTAAACATTTAGTAACAGTCATGATAATAATAAATAGTAAATATATCAGTGTTAAGAATCTGAAGGGAGAAATTATATTTACAAATTACATAGACCTTCTAATTTTCTAAAAGTCTTTTAATATCCATTGTATCATTAAATCTCTCTGCAACCTTAGGGTAAAGCAATTAATATCTTAATTTTACCCATGAGAAATTTAATGGTTATAAATATGAACTGCCTTTTCTGGATGAGAATAATAAATCAATGGAATTCTTCCTTAGATAATAGGTTAATTGAATTTCTTACATAAGCTTAAAATAATATTTTTAAGTCATATAATCACTTAAACGTTTCTTAAAAACCAAGATAACACAAATCAAGGAAAATTTTATATCTGTACAGCATAAATGTAAATGAAAAATGTTAACATTTTTATTTAATTTGGAAATACCACGTGGTATTTCCCCAAACATGTTATTTTTGTAACATAATATTTTAGACCTGTTTTAGAGTTACAGAGATATTATAAAGATAGCACAAAAAGTATCCATGTCCCTATACTCACCTTCTCTTATTATTAACATTTTATAATCTTGTATTTTATACAATTACTGAGTCAATAGTAATACATTATGATATCTATGATTTTTGTTTTCTTATTACCTAGTGTCCATTTCTGTTTTAGAATCTTGCCCAGATTTTTATCTTACATTTTATTGTCATGTTTTTGTAGGCTCAATTTGTCAGAGTTTTCATACTTTTCTTAATTAAGATGACTTTGACAGATTTGAAGACTGCTTGTCAGGTGTAATATTCTTTAATTGAGATTTTCTTGATACTTCTTTTTCTCATGATTAGACTAAAGTTAGGAGTTTATGGGAGGAAGACAGCAAAGGTAAAGTACAATATTCATCCCATGTCACATGCATGCTATCAACATGAGTTGTCACTGTGAATGTTTACAGTAGATTAGAGTTTGTCAGGTTACTTGGCTATAAAGTGACTCTTTATTCCCATCTTTCCATAATCAGCTCTTTGACAAAAGGCATTATGTTCAGCTACACTTAACCAATGATGAGTTACGATCCACTCCCCTGTGGGCAGATTGTTTATGTAAATTGTTTGGGATCCTTCTACGTGAGAAATTTTTCAAATGTTTCATTCATTTATTAATTAAATTATTTTTTATTAATAATATATATTGATGGGTACTTATTCTACACTTCAGGTTATAATCAAATACTATTTTTCATTTGTTTTCAAATTGTTCCTGCTTTGGATAAGGTGTAGCCATTGTTCCAGCTAGATATTGTAATTTAATTTTTGACATTCCCTTGGTGTATTTGGATGAGGAGCACAATTTTTGATATTATAAGATGCATTGGTGCGAGTATTTTTCCTGTACCACTCCTAGGTTCAGCAATTTATCCAAGGAGCTCAGGTTTCTCTTGTAGGAGAATTACCAGTTAGATCATTTTAGTATCTATGCACTGATTATCTGTAATTTTCTACTCCAACAGTGAGAAATATCTCTCCAACCATCCACCACTAACGTGCTGTCATTTCACTCTTATTTCACATTTTAAAATAAATTTTAATACATAAAAAGTTATTTTAAAAAGGTATTGGAAACTACAATTCTCTGAAATAAAGCATCATTTATGAATGAGTAGAATATTTTAAGCATAAGGTAGCTGAAAAAGACCATTTATGACATTAAGCATTAGGTAGGTTATAATTTCAAATATGCGAATGACTATTCCTACTCAGATTTTAGAATTTAGCTGCCTTCTTCATGTAAGAGTAGGTAAGGTTTTATTATGTACTATTATTTCAATAGTAAACATATTGATTTTTGTGAAGTATTATTTATTTAATTTGTTATTATTATTATTTTTTATTTTATCAGAGAGAAACAGAGAGATAAGGAAAGGGAAAGTGAGAAAGTGAGAAGCCAGGTAAGGAACTCAATCCACAGTCAGCCATGTGGGAGTACCTTAACCACCATGCGACCTGCTGGCCTGTAAACTTATCAATTCATTTTCTTTCATAAATAAGAACTAAAACATATTTTACTGTGTGTCTAATGTCTTATTAGAATAAAACTTTTGCAAATATTAGTAATAATCCGAGATAGACAATATATGAAGTTCACTTTTTTGAAAATATGATTTTGAATTTACAAATACCTGAATCACAGTAATACACATCTTCCATGTAACATGCTCAGAATTATATTTAATTTTGTCAGTAATATGAAATTCTTCAAAAATTTGAAGCTACTTAAGAACATTTTACCATATGTTCTTCTGCTATTTTAAAATAGATCATTTACATGAAAAAATATATAAGGAATTGAACATGTTAAAAATTGATATTTGCACTAACTGATATAAATATTGCTTTGTATTAAATAATAAAAACAATTGGCAAAATGGTTTGACATGAGAACAAACCAAATAAATAACAAACACCTGCTATAAGAAGTTGTTTAGAATTTGACATATTTTACATCTAATTTTTCCAGTTATTATATATTTGACATAGCAATTAAAATTCACTTCTACATTTTTATTTATTTATTTATTTTAGGGAGATTTTTGCTATTGCATGAATGCACTCGCCAGAGAGAGAGAGAGGGACAGAAAGTTAGAAATCACTTCCCAGGGGCAATTGCCAAACCACAAGCTCTTCTCCTCCATTCTCTTCTCAAAATTTTGGGGATGCACACACATGTGCCTGGTGTGAGTTTAAGCCACCAGGTCCAAGACTTGAACCATAGTTTTCATTAGAGTCCAGCAACATAACCATTATGCCATCTGCTGGTCCCATATATTGATATTTATTATACAATAACATTGTATCATGGTTCAGGACAGAAAACCCCATGTTAATTTTATTTATGTCTAATTTATGATCAATAAAAGTTTAAAACAACTCCACTTTCTATTTTGTGGAAATCATATTAAATGCAGATATTGAATTGGGATAGAATTACAACTCCACCAATGAATAAAGTGATTTATAGATAATAGAAATAAATCATTCAATAAAATATATTTTAGCTCTAAGAGTGCTAGAATCAATGGTATTTCAACAATATTCAGAGGACTATACAAGGACAAATTCTGTATATACATGTACCTACTATATATTTTTCACTTATAATGTATTGTATTAGGCCAGCAGGTGGTGGGGTGGTTGGGGTACCGGACTCCCATGTGACCTACTGCAGCTCAAGTTCCGGACCTGGTGACTTGCTTTCTCACTTTTCCTTTCTCCCTCCCCCTCCCTCTCTCTGGTGAGAGAGACAGTGCCTTATAATAAATTTAAAAATAATAATAATAAATAAATTTTAAAAATGTAATATATGTAATTGCTGGAGAGCTTTTTATAAACCCACTTATTTTAAATTTCTTAAGAGGAAATGTTATTTGCGACGTTTCTAGTAAGATTGATAAACTTTATGACACATATTTGTAGACATTGACACTTCTAATAGGAAAGAATCATCACATTGCTTTCCAAAATTATTCAATCATTTGTCTTTCTTTATTCAAGCAATTTTCAAAATATTGTTTAACTTATTTCTTTCATTTAAAGAAGTGGTTGAATGCAACCTAGAAATGAAAAGTATGTCAATTGCTTAAATATATAATATTATCGATTAGTAAAAAATAAGGCTTTTGGAAACTATTTATCAATACAAGGATGGAAAAGTACTTTTTGTAAGAAATAATTTAGAAACGTTTTAAGTTGACGCTCATTCTGAATGAATTCCAACCTAAATCAAGCTCCTTTCAGGAAACAGAAACCATGACAATCATTAATAAAGAGTAGTAATAATAAGGGATTATTAACTAGGTACTAACATATTTAAAATGAAAGGAAAACAGTAAAGCATTACATGGTTGTCAACCAAAGGAAGAAACTACCTACCTCTCCTGGTACTTGAGGAACAAAGCAACTATGTATGTGAAATTATTAAATGTTATAATTCTGAAGAAAGATCCATACAGAGCTGATGGTCCATACAGAGCTAACATTTGAGTAGGGTGTGCTGTTAAAGTCTTGCTGTTGCCTTTTTGTTGTTGTTAAGAATTATTTATTTATTTAATTTTACTTTGTTACTGTTATTTATCTTTTATTTTGACCAGAGAGAGACAATGAGAGAGAAACAGAAAGCAAAAAAGAAAGTCACCAGGTCCAGGACTCGAATTGTGGTCCGTCATGAGGGAATACAGTGTCCTGCCATGTGGGAATACAGTGCCCCAACCACCATGCCAGCTCTGCAGTTGCCTCTGACTAAAAGCGGGCAAGAGAATACAGACCTTTGAGAGGAGCACTGGCTAGCTGGGCCTAGTTTTGTTGGAAAAACAGCAAAAGAGCTGCTTCTTTAAGTATAAAAGAAAACTAAAATGTAAGTCCAAGTCTTGTTACTAAAACATATTCGTTAGGGGCCAGCAGGTGTCATAATGGTTAAGGCACCAGACTCCCACTTTTCCTACCACAGTTCGAGTACCAGATTTAGTGGGTTGCTTTCTCACTTTCTCTCCCTCTCTCTGTCAAAATTAAAAAATAAATTTAATTATTTTTTAAATTAAATTAATAAATTTAATTAAATTAAATTAATAATTATTAACAAAACATATTCCTTAAAGATCACTAAATTATATATTGTGAATTCTTTTTGGTTGCTATAATATTCTATTATCTTTGCCTTTTCTTTCTCACAGAGCCTTCAAGTTTTCTTCTACCACTCACTATTTGCTCAGTTACAAAAAGAAATAGCATTCCCAGCAGAAATATAGATTATACTATCTCAGTCCTAGCATCACAACCTCTGTTTAGAAGCACAGGTTTGATCATGAAAGATAATAAAATAATAAATTGCAAAATCCTGCCATTTGGTTATTAGAGACCAATGTGCGCACACACACACACACACACACACACACACACACGTTAACATTTAAAACAACAAAAACTACTATTATGCTTCTACTAACAAGATGGACAATTGTTCTTTATATTAACGGTCAGCAAAACTGTTTGTGTTAAGAGTCAGATGTTAAATATTTTAGACCCTATGGGTTACAAATCATCCATTGCATATTCTCCTCTTTTTTTTTTATCTTTTAGTTTTTTATTGTTGGGCATGTGTGCTTGTTGGAGAGAGACAGAGAGGGAAAGTGAGACAGAGAGGGAAAGTGAGATATTGCCCTCCAGGATGGATGGCCATACCGCAATCTCTTCTTCTCCCTTTTTCTCCTGGGATCTTGGGCACTCATGCACACATGCCCAATGTGATTTTCAAGCTGCAAGTTCCAGAACTCAAACCTCAGTCAACCACGTGGGAGTTCAGCATCTTAACCACCATGCCACCTGCTGGCTTACATATTCCCCTTCTCTTATTTTTACCATCATTAATTTGGTTTTTATGTTCTCTTTAAAAATTTGTAGGTTGAATATGGCATGAAACTGCATGAAAGGTGAATTTGTTCCAATGCCTTTTTTTCCCCCAATCCCTGATTTATAAAATCAGTGATGTTCTCACCCAGTCATGAAATGAAGTGGGTACAAAGTGCCAATGGTCATTGTGTTCCATTTATGGGAAACAGTTGGTATAAATTCTTTGATCTGTTTCTGGATATGTTACTTGTCATTCTGAAAACAGTTTCAATTAATTTTAAACAGCACAGTTTGCCCTATGGGCTCTGGCCACCTTAACCATTACAACATGTGGCTAGCCAAATTCCATGCATTATTTGAACTCAGTAAAACCCTGAGATAATGTGGAATGATTCAAAGCTTTATTCCTCTAAAGTCAGTATATTATATGTTCTTGAGTTCTTTTTGATAGCTATTATACTCAATTATATTTAGCTATTGGTCACAAAAGTACTAAAACATACTCTAGAATATTCCCTGGGTTCTAGCTTTGTCTTTTCTGTCCCTGTTGTGTGACGAAACTAATATCCACTGGATATTCTGGATCACTCATCCAAAATGTGAAATACAAAACAATAACAAAATTTTCTTTGTCTTTTGGTTCAGTACCATAAGGAACAAAAAAACTGACCCAGTGTCAATTTCAATTTCCAATTAAATTGTTGTTTGTATCGATGGAAGCATTCTCTTCTGGGAACTAAAACCTTCAAATTAGTAGTTATCCAAGTAGCAGGAACAGGAAACAAATTTTTTCTTAATTACTTGTAATTATAATAGAAACCACTCTCGTTTCTTCTCTGGTCTCATGTTCTAGCTGAGGAAAACATAGAATTTTATGTTCTTTAGTTTAGGGCTTATCCTGACCCCTTTAAGATAAATTTTAGGTACACAGATTGTGATCCCCAAATTAGCACTATAATGAAATGTTCATTCTGTTAACACCACAGCTTTTTAGTGGCGGGGTAAATCACAGGATCAGTGAGTGCCATAGTCAAGATTACATCACTGCTTATTCATTTGCTTCAGAACTACCTCAGACCATGAAAAAACTACTTGAAGTAATAAGTGAATACAGTGAAGTGGCAGGATACAAAATCAATGTCCAAAAATCTATTGCATTTCTATATGTGAACAACAAGTTGAACGAAGCAGAGCTGAAGAAAGGAATCCCTTTCACCATAGCCACAAGATGTATAAGATACCTAGGGATAAACCTAACTAAGAAAGTCAAAGACCTTCATAAAGAAAACTATGAAAATCTTAAAAAAGATATTGAAAGTGACATACAAAAGTGGAAGGACAACTCATGTTTCTGGATTGGAAGAATTAACATAATCAAAATGACAATTCTACCCAAATTAATCTACATACTTAATGCAATTCTAATCAAAATACCAGAAATATTCTTCACAGATCTAGAAAAGACAATCATAGAATTTGTCTGGAATCATAAAATACCTCATATTGCAAAAGCAATCCTGTGCAAGAATGGAGTAGGAGGCATAACACCCTCTGATCCCAAGATACACTATGAAGCTGTGGTCATCAAAACAATTTGGTATTGGCATAAAAACAGACATGTGGACCAATGGAAGAGAATAGAGACCCCAGAAATAACCCCCAAAGCTTACAGCCAACTGATTTTTGACAAAGGATATCAGTCAATCCATTGGGGAAAAGAAAACCTCTTTAGTAAATGGTGCTGGAAAAACTGGGTATCCACCTGCAGAAAGATGAAACTGAACACCCATCTTTCACCATTAACAAAAATCAACTCAAAATAGATCAAAGATCTGAACCTAAGATCTCAAACAATAAAAATACTGGTGGAAAATGCTGGGGAAACTCTGGGAGACATTGGAGTAGGCAAAGGCTTCTTAAGTAAGACTCCCAATAATCCCTAAAATAGACAAGTGGGACTATATCAGACTAAGAAGTTTCTGCACAGCAAAGGACACAGTAACAAGTGTGAACCAACAACCCTCAGAATGGGAAAATATGTTTGTTAACTATGCCTCAGACAAGGGACTGATAACCAGAATACACAGGGAACTCAAGTGCCTTATACAAAAATAAAAGGATTAACCCAATTAAAAGATGGGAAAATGAGCTGAACAAAAATCTCTCTATGGAAGACATACGAACAGCCAAAAAGCATATGAGGAAATGCTCAACATCCCTCATCATAAGGGAGATGTAGATAAAAACCACAATGAGATACCACCTAACCCCTGTCAGAATGGCAAAAATTAAGAACATAAAAAGTGATAAGTGTTAGTGAGGATGTGATGAAAAGGGAACACTCCTACACTGTTGGTGGGAATGTAAACTGGTTCAACCACTGTGGAGAACAATATGGAGGTGCCTCAAAGATCTACAAATAAAACTAGCATTTGATCCAGCGATCCCACTTCTGAGTATCTACCCAAAAGACGGGAGAATGCTCAGTTAGAAAATTTCTTGCACGTCAATGTTTATTGCAGCTTTATTTGCGATCGCTAAGACATGGATCAAACCCTAATGGACACAAACATATGAATGGTTTGAAAAAGTGTGGCACATATATTCTACGGAATACTATTCAGCCATAAAAAAAACAATACCCGGGCATTTGATAGAAAGTGGTCAGATATGGAGGATCTATTGCTGAGTGAAACAAGCCAGGATATGAAAGAAAGATATTGTACTTTATGGTAAAGATCGAAATATTGGAGGGCATAAAAGCAGTGAAAATAGGGATGCTGAAGACAGTGTGGAACGGGGCAGGAGAGGGGAAGAGTATAGAGAAGGATAGCAAGAGAACAAATAGAGAGGCATGGATTAATGGGAAACAGAAATGGTTTATTACCTAATGATTATAACATGCATAGTATTCTCAACTGGACTGGTCTCAGAAGGATTTTATGCTGGGTGAATTCTTTTTACAAGCAAAATAATATACAGTGATTGTTTAAAATGAGAATTAAAAATAATAATCTGGAAAAAATGATGAAAAGCTATTTGATGATAATGTGGATAGTCATGTCTCTGTCTTGATTGATATGCATGGTATTCCTTCTGGAAAAAGAAATGTAATACACTATGAATGGAGGAGAAAGGATTGCGGCATGGCCATCCCACCTGGGGGGGGTGATTTCTCACTTTCTGTCTCTCTGTCTCTCTCTGTCTGTCTGGTGAGCACATGCGCCCTATAGCAAAAACCTCTCCAAAAAATAATAATAATTAGAATAATAATAATAATGATTGGGAAAAACGTTGAAAAGATATTGAATGATGAAGTGGGGAGATTAATGTTTCTATATCGACTAACATGCATGACATTCCCTTTTGAAAAAGCAATGTAATACACTGTAAATTAATATGTAATCCAATGTAATATAAACGAGATTATGATGATAATAAAAAAAAGAAATGAAAACAGTAAAATTAAAAAAGAACTGCTTCAGAGTGTTACTTAATCTGAAGTAATTAATCTGAAGTAATATTGTACAGAATGTCGTGGCAATGGAAAAAGTCATGCAAAATGTCCTTTCATGATAATTGTGACAGAAGTATTATAAGTAGAGAGGGTCGACTTATCTACAGAATACATGATTATTCCAGTGAGGTCAACATATCTCTATACTCTTCATGTTGAGAGGCATCCAATATAATAACAATGCTACCAGGTTTCTAATAAAATAAAATAAAATAAAATAAAATAAAATAAAATAAAATAAAATAAAATAAAATAAAAAATGAAATAAAAACTAGCCTGGAAAGGTTTCAGTGGCTTGCTTTGTGCACTGTTTAAGATCAGTGTTGCTTTTTACTGTTGACCAATTTGGAACTCATCAGAATGAAGCCTTGGTGAAGGAAATTCCAATTTATTAACATAATGTATGCCTGCATCATTTCCATTATGGAGCACTGAGTAAACTTTGAAATTGGGCATTCCTCCCATAGAATGAGTCATTTTGTCCAAATTATTTTCTAAGACTCTTCTCAAGGATCTCTTTAGGTAGGCGTTCAGACAGGACTCAGATATCTCCATAAAGTGTGTCAATTCTGAGGTTTCCAATATTTCCCTGTCACCAGTCTCCCCATAAGATTTTCAAATCCTTGACAATCTAGGTAAAGTTTTTAAATTATGCTTCAATCACTCAATCACTCAGGTCATCCTTTGATCTAGACAAAGTGAAAAATTGAATGTGCTGCTCTATTTCTACCTGCTATTGTATATGTCTTTATTTCTCCACTGCTGAATGAGACTGTGATGCTGTAGCTGTCTACTTCCAGGTCATACCAATATATATTTTACGTAGAAACGACTACACGACAACCCAAAGATGTTTTTATAACATTTTTGTATTTCTTCTGTGCTCAAGTGAGCATAAATAACTTTCCTTTTTTTATGTGTGTGAGGTAAAGAATAACACATTTTATTTATTTATTTTATCTCTTTATATTATTTATTTATTTTACATTTACCCACAAACATTTACTTCACATATTACAAAACATTTTTACTTACATTCTGTAGTTCTTGACAGTTAATAAACAACTCTCAAAATTTCCGAAACCTGAATTTTAAGGATGACTTTCAAAATATTTGTTATAATTTTGTTTGTGACTCTGTAATAACAGACACAGTATGGTTTTAAATATTTTTCAGAAAAATATTTACAGATCAGCTCCTAAAGCTGTTGAAAAGCAAACACCCAGCACACAATCCACACATGAACCTTCCCAACTCAGCTCTGCCTATCAAGTATTCTATGGTATACCACCTGTTAGCAAAGATCAGTCTCTTTTTCTTCTTTCAGAATCTTCCTCAAAGAAGAATTCCTCCTCTGATTGTGGCTACTTTTTTTGCAATCTCCACCTATTACAATACTGGGCTGGAAAAAGTCCAGGTTATTTTAATGTGTGAACTCTTTCATATGACTTCCCTAATCCTCTCTGCCAGGCAGACCTGTTTATGGTGCCAGGCATATTTATTTATTTATTGAAAGCAAGAAATCACCCCCCGAGGGGGTGGCCACGCCGCAATCCCTTGTCTTCCATTCTCCTCTCGGGATCTTGGGCACGGATGCACTCACGCCTAGCGTGAGTTTAAGCCGCCATGTCTGCAACTCAAACCCAGGTCGCTACATGGGAGTCCAGCGACATAGCCATTACCCTAACTGCTGGTCCCCTGTTGGTTTTCTTGAGGTGTACCTTAGTTCCATACTTTTCTGGTTATTATCTTCAGATAGGACATTCCAGTCAAAACCTTGTCATTAATTTTTCATGATCCCCTAGTGGGTATTATGGTAAAGCAATAGGAATAAGTATCAAGGAAGTTTGAGCAGCTTTCCTCTGCTGCTACAGCATGATCATTCATATATTATTTCTGTTTGATGATAGTTTGTTAACACGCATGCTTAAAATTATGGTTTAGTGGATCAAATAGTACCTAGTTTGTGGAGGACAATTCAGGTCTCATGACAAAATAAAAGGACACTTGTCATTACTCATTTCTACCAAGATCCAGTAAAATCCTAGCAGTCATTTCTCAAAAGGAGAATAACTGAAGAAGACAGCATTAGTTTTTTTCCCAAACCATGGAAAACAATACTACAATCATCTTACTTACTTTTCCAGAGGCTCAGTTTGCCACCCACATTCAACTCTTTTCAGCAGTTTACAATGCAGAGTTGACCTGTTGCTAAGATTTCTTTGTTTTATTTTTCATTCAGTTCCCAAACTTAAAACTTACTTGGCAATTAGTCCACAACATCACACACATATATAACCTATACTGCTTCCTAAATCCCCAAAGACCGATCAAACATCATACCTCTAGTTCATTAGTGGGTGGAACAAGATGCAGCATCTTTTTTTTTTTCATCATAGAGATGATGTATATGTGCTAGACAATTGAACTTCTAGAAATTCACTAATGTTATGGACCATACAAAATTGAAAGCACATTTTTTTTAGAGGCTTAGGAATAAGGGATTTTGCCATTACTCAGAATGCAAACAGACTAAACTTACTTTTTTTTTTCCTCTCAAATATTATTGAGATTTGGAAACTTATGTGTCTAAAAGCCAATTATAATGTAATTAATAAAACCAGGTACTGTAACATATACTAAGATTTGCATATTACATAAAATAAAAAGTGTTTTTATTATCTTTTTTTTTTTTTAGTCCAAGCCAGATTTTATTAGTCTGAGTTTTATGGAAGTCCACACACAAATCACTCTCTGGGAAACATCCTAGCATTTCTCTTCTGAGGTAAAGAGGTACAACCACTCCTCCATTTTTTTTTTTTTTTTTTTTTCCATCTTTTCCCAAGGAATTGCCATAGGGTGTGTGTGATCGCCAGACAGACAGAGAGAGACAGAGAGAGACAGAGAGATAGAAAGCGAGAAATCACCCCCCAGGGGGTATGGCCACGCTACAGTCCCTTCTCCTCCATTCTTCTCTTGGGATCTTGGGCACACACACACATGCGCCCAGTGTGAGTTTAAGCCACCGGGTCCGGGACATGAACGCGGTTGACTACGTGAGAGTCCAGTGACATAGCCATTACGTTAACTGTTGGTCCCTCCTCCATTGTTTTTAGGAAGAAAATAGAGAGTGCATCTCACATGACCCCAGAAATGGTGACCACTCAAACCACACTTAACTTAAAGTTTGTTTAGATGTGAAACTTCCTGTAGTCACTTTCATTTTATGTTTCATTTTAAAATTTATTATGTATTTTTAAAAATAATTATTTATTCAATTTTATTTACTATTATTATTTTTAATATGCTATAGGACATCCATACTCAGTAGAGGGAGACACAGAGGGAAAATGAGAAAGCAAGCAGCCAGGTCTGGGACTTGAACTGAACGGTTAGTCACATGAGAATTCAGAAACTTATCCACCATGCCTCATGTTGGCCCCTTTATCAAATTATTTTAATTAATACATAATGACTATAGAGGTACAGAGTAAATTTTAGTACATGAATACTATGTGAAATGAGCAAATTAGAACAATTACCATAGTCATTATCTCAAACGTTTGTCTTTACTTTGTGATGGGAATTTTCAAATCTATTCTTTTAGCTAATCTCAAATACACAGTAATTTTTTGACAATTATAGTTAGCCTACTGTACTATGTAACACTAGAATTTGTTGCTCTTATCTAGCTGTAATTTTATATCCATTTTCTAACATTCATTTTTTTTTTTTTTTTTTTGGCTATAGGGCACATGCACTCGCCAGAAAGATAAGAAGTGAGAAATCAGCTCCCCCAGGGAGGATGGCCATGCCACAATACCTTCTCCTCCATTCTCCTCTTGGGATCTTGGGCACGCGCGCACACACACCCAGCATGAGTATAAGTCACCAGGTCTAGGACTTGAACCGTGGTCGACTACATGGGAGTCCAGTGACATAGCCATTATGCCACCTGCTGGTCCCCAAATTTCTTTTTATTAAAGAATTATTTTATTTTAACTTCATTATTATTTTCTAATTTTACCAGAGATGGAAGGAGAGAGACAAAGAAAGAGGAAGCCACCAGGTCCAGGACTTGAACCACGGTTGTCCATGTGGGAGTCAAGCGCTTTTAACCACCATGCCACTTTCTGGCTTCATTTTCCAGCATTTCTTTATCCTATCTTCCTTTTCATTCTTTAAGGCCTCTAGAAATGACTGTTCTACTCACTATTTCTATGAGGACATATTTTTAGTTTCCACATGTAGTGAGAATATGTGGTATTTCTCTTTAGTGCTTGTGTTATGTAACTTACATTATCCTCTTGCCCTGTTTTCTGGAATGACAAGATTGAATTCTTTGTAATGGCTAAATAGTATCCCTGTATGTTCAGGAGAAGGTGTGTGTGTAGGGGCTATTTCACATTTTATTTATCTATTCTTCTGTGAATGGACTGTTTCTATATCTTGGCTATTATGAATAATAGTAAACATTGGAGGACTGATTTCTTTACAACCTACTAATTTCTTTTTGTTTTCCTTTGGAAATATGTTTACCTGAATCATTTAGCAGTTCCAATTTTAGTTTTTTGAGGTATCTTTATACTATTTCTATAATGTCTATAATATCTTAGGTTCCCACCAGAAGTGTAAAAAAACGCCCCTTTATCCTTATCCCTACCAGGACTCTATCTATACACAATCATACGTGGTTGACATGGCTTCACATAAAAAACGTATATATATAATAAGAATTTTCAAAGCACCTTGTGTTCTTAATTCTGCAATATTTATTTGCAAGATAAATGAATAATGTTTAGGCATTTACTATTTCTGGGAGAAAGAATGAACGACAGCAAATTAGACAATTAGAAAAGATCTCTCAATATATGCACCTCCTTTTCTTTTTCTGTACAACATTAAAATTCTTACATTTCCAAAACATTGCCTTCAACCATCAATAAAAACTTTCAACTGATGGATAATTTTTCAATCTCTCTGAAGCACAAATGTGGCCTATCAACCAAGTGGTTTTATTTAAGTAACTAATTGGCTATGTTGGCAACATCTCTATATTATTTATTCTCTGTAACTGACACATCTGGAATATAGTGCCTTCTCAGTACATATTTAGATAAATGAATAAATAAATAGATGTTTGCTACTTTTTGGAGTGCTCATTAAGAATGATTTATAGAAAAATATCAAGTATAGAAAACACCAAAGATTTCTCTGCTTAACAAATACCAAGTGTCTCATTCATTAGTGAAAAATTAAAGACTCGATAGTTTAAAATAGAGAGAGTAATTGTAAATACGGGAAGTTCTATGGGGGAGGATTGGATAGGGAAAAATTAGTTAAAAGACACAAGAGTGCATGTAAACAAGTGGAATAGATTATAGAAAAATGTACCACAGTAGAGTCAAGGATTCCAGTGAAATATATAGTTTCAAATAATATTAGTAGACTGAATTTCAAAACTCCTCAACATAATGTAATATTAAATGTTGAATATGTTTATGTCTTTGATTTAGCTTACTGCACACTGTATATAAGCTTTAAAAAATATTGTACCCTCGGAGCTGACAGGTGGCGTGGTGGTTAAAGGCATTGGATTTCCACATGACTGACCATGGTTAAAGCCCCAGAACCTGGCTGCTTGGTTTCTCACATTCCCTCTCTCTATTTCTCTCCTTTTTGGGTCAAAATTTAAAATAATAATAGTAATAATAAAAATGAATATAGTTAACATAATTCTTAAAAAAACTGTACCCCATAAAGATGTACATGTATATGTAAATCAGAAAATATAATAATGAAAATTTTAATGCTATTTGAAAAAACTTACCAAAACAAGAAAATAAAGTGGTACTTCATCTTGAATAAATATAATTTTCAAAAACATGTATTGATCTATGGTAGAATTGGTTCATATGTAAAAAATAATCCCTCCACAAAAGTTGGTAGATTATGGTGTATTCTCAGAAGACCGAGGAGAGTTAAAAAGAGCTTCTGAGGTCAAAGATTTCATTTGCTCACTACTTTATGATCACACCTATACAGCGCAGTGTGATGGCTCTCATGAATCCCTGGGACCTGATGATAAACTAATTTTAGTATTACTGAACAATATTTTACTTTCCAAAATAGGTGTTGGCAGACTTCCTGGAAATACCAAGGTAGTATATAGGGGGCCATAAAGCATATTAGGTCATAAGTCTCTTACTCTTTTTCTTTCCCTTTCTTTCTCTTTCTTTCTCTTTCTTTCTTTCTTTCTTTCTTTCTTTCTTTCTTTCTTTCTTTCTCATGAATCCCTGGGACCTGATGATAAACTAATTTTAGTATTACTGAACAATATTTTACTTTCCAAAATAGGTGTTGGCAGACTTCCTGGAAATACCAAGGTAGTATATAGGGGGCCATAAAGCATATTAGGTCATAAGTCTCTTACTCTTTTTCTTTCCCTTTCTTTCTCTTTCTTTCTCTTTCTTTCTTTCTTTCTTTCTTTCTTTCTTTCTTTCTTTCTTTCTTTCTTTCTTTCTTTCTTTCTTCTTTCTTCTTTCTTTCTTTTTCTTCTTTCTTTCTGTGAATCTATTCTTTATTTTATCATTTCTAATTTACATTTAGTTTTTGGACATCTTTGTACGACACACCACAGAATTTCAAGTCATGTATACTATGTACAACAATCAAATCCAGGATATTATGTATCTCTATATGTGTGTGTGTGTATTTATTTATATACATATAAAATTGGCAGTGAGCTTTTTTTTTTTACTCAATTGTGGTATGTCATACTATAACCCACATTCCCCATCTACCTATTTTTATGGTTATCCTCCTTACTTATATGTCTTCAAATTTTTCAATTTTAGTGAACACTCTACTCTGCTGTTAACACACAAAGAAGCTATAGACCAAACAATAAATAAATGACTGGTTGTGTTTTGGTAAAATTTTATTTATAAAAGTGGGTGACTTGGACCAGTTGTTGGCATAATGGCTATGTCGCTGGGCTCCCATGTAGTCAACCATGGTTTGAGTCTCAGACCCAGTGGCTTAAACTTACACAGGATGCATGTGTATGAGTACCCAAGATCCCAAGAGGAGAATGGAGAAGGGATTGTGGCATGGCCATCCCCCTAGGGGGATAATTTCTCCCTTTCTGTCTCTCTCTCTCTCTTTCTGGTGAGCATGCAGGCCCTATAGCAAAAACCTCTCCAATAAATAAATAAATAAATAAATAAATAAATAAATAAATAAATAAATAAATAAATAAATAAATAAATAAATAAATAAATAAATAAATAAATAAATAAATAAATAAATAAATAAATAAATAAATAAATAAATAAATAAATAAATAAAATGGATGACTGACTGACCAGATTTGGCTTATTAGACTATCATTTCTGTTGAAGACCCTCTCATAAATAGTCACAAGTTGGAATTTCATAGCTCAGAAGAGTTCTGAATTTTTCAGTTACGTAGTTCACAAATATAACTTCAACACATGCTATATAAGAATTAACAAAAATATTTAATATGTGCAGTTAAATATTGTTTGAAAATAAATACAGGGAATCATCAAAGAAATATTAATTGCCCACTTAATCGTCATTATTGTTTTTGAACGCTTCACTTTCTTCAGAAAACTTTTCACAGAATCTGTATTCACCTATGACCTTCACCATGCATTGATCTACAAACCACTGAAAGTTAGTTTCAGGTGTATTTTTATCTTGGACACACTAAGAGCATGAAATTTGAAAGCTATAAGATGTAGGTTCAGTAGCTATTCTGTCTCATATTAGGTATTTGATTTTAGTCAAGTTATTTAAGCACTCTTAACACTAATTTTTAACATGAGAATTGTAGCAGGGACCTATGTTACAGGGCTGCATGAGAATTCAATTAAATTAACTTTGTATGAAACGCGAAGTACTGCACCAGGCTCATGGAAAATACTCAGCACATAATAACATCCATACTTGTAAGTTGTTAACAAAAGCTTGAAAAATGTTAAAAAGTGTTTGCAATTTTTTTACAAGACCTTTTGGAAAAAGTATACAGGGAAAAGTTTTTTTTATTATTTTGACTTTTTCTCTTTCACTTAATAGGAGTTTTAAAGAATGGCCATATTGCTTATTCTCAAATATCTATAGTGTGAAATAAATTTATCTATAGTGTGAGATAGATTTATCTGTAGTTTCCACATAAATTTTATTTTATTTCAGCCTAATGCTAACCCTCTTGTACTTATACCAAGAAAACCCTATTTCCAATTTATTAGTGAATATAATAATTATTTGGTATTAATTAACTATGCCCACTAAAAATACAAATTATTATACTCTCCATTTAATACATTAACACAGGCAACTCCTTCAGCAGGTTTATGAACTTAAATGTTCCTGCAAAATATGCTTAGCTGTTTTACATTTACTAGTGGACTTTTGCTAACCTCTGTCATATCCTATACTAGCAGGTTTTGTGTGAATTCTATTACCTATTTTTAACTTCTTCTACCAGGGTTATTATGATCCAGGTATCAGGTAAATTTCAATTTTTCTTCCCTTTTCAAGATGATTATCCGAATAAAATATATTAGAAAAAATATTCCTGCATCTGCACTACAAGTTTTTATTTCTCTTAGTGTCACTGCTTAGGTGTCTACATGTGGGCTAGGGATTATCCCATTTTTTGTCAGGCTTATTTGGGCAAATCTGCTTCGGTCTATACAATAATGCAAAATATAGGGTACAATAATGATTAAAGTTACTAACAAACAAACAAACAAACAAAAATCTGCTTCAGTCTATAATAAGTAGACCAGATTAAATTTTTCCTGCAAGTCTGTGGGGTAGCTGAGATGGCTCTGTTGTCACATGATTTTTTTTGGACATTAACAATGAATTTGATGAGACATGCTATCTCCCTAGCAATGGCTAAGAAGAAGCAGATGAGTAGAAATAAAGTCACTCAAAGTTAGGTTTGGGAAGCTTCTTGCCACTTCTGTCTTTGTATGGTTAGCATACATAAGAATTCACCGGAGTCCAAAGTCATGTTTTGTTTCCACTCTGATTCAATTAATTCAATTTCTTTAATGAGTGTGTCTTCCAAAACCTGGTAGAAATTCAGGATTAATTCTCAATATTTATTAACTATTTAGCAGAAGACCAAGATGTGTTTATGTTCTGAACTATATGGATGTTTGTTATTCAGTGTAATGACTTCGAATGCTATGTATATATGTTGATGTCCAAACCATTAGCTCTTTTTTGTTTTTCTTAGAATTACTTTATTTAATTTTATTTATTATTATGGGGTTTTTGACTTTTTTTTTTTAATTTGATCAGAGAAAGACGAGAGAGAGAGAATGAAAGTAAGAAAGCAAGTCACCAGGTCAGGGAATCGAACCATGATTGGTCTCCTGGAAGTCCAGTGCCCTTAAACACAATGCCAACTGCTGGCCCCATAGCTCTATCATATTTTCTAAACTATTGTCTCTTCTCTGTCTCTGTATCAATTCATCAGCAAAATTGCATTGCATCATCAGTTCAATGTACATCTAGAACTGACAACATTTCACTAGTCGTGTCTTCCTTTCAAATCAAAACCAGTCTTATATATTACATGGTTTAATATAATGGATTCCTCAAATATACCTGCATTAACCTTATTCCAATTGCCATCAATTCCCAATAAATAATTGTCAGAGTTTCATTTTATGCTACAAATTAGATTGTGCCCTTTCTATACTCAAAACAATAAGTATCTTAACATCGCCATATAAAAAACAAAGTTCTGGGACCAGCAGTTAGCATAATGGCTATGTCGCTGAACTCCCATGTAGCTGACCGTGGTTCGAGTCCTGGACTCAGTGGCTTAAACTCACACTGGGCGCATGTTCGTGTGTGCCCAAGATCCCAAGAATGGAGGAGAAGGGATTGTGGCGTGGCCATCCCCCCTGGGGGGTGATTTCTCGCTTTCTTTCTCTCTGTCTCTCTCAGTCTTTCTGGAGAGCGCACGCGCCCTATAGCAAAATGTTCTGAACAGCAACAACAACAACAAATAGTTCTTCTAAGAGCCTACAAGGCACTGTATAATCTGGTCTGCACCACCTATCTGATCACTCTTCCCCTTTCTTAATACTATTAGTAAGATAGAATATCAGTGACCCTCTGTATTTGTCCTAAAAAATAACAAACCATATTTTTTGCCAAGAAACATTTCCCTTATCAACCAGCTAGATGTTTTTGACTGTTATCTCACTTTGTTTATATTTTTGCTAAATTCACATTATCACAGTGGCCCATCCTGATGAATCTCTATTAAAAAAAAAAAGAAAAATAAAAAGCTGTTTTCCATTTTCATTTTCATTTGGCACCACCTAATAGACACTAAGAGTATTCTTTTCTAAGGATATTTATTACTTTATTTATGCCACTGGGCACATGCCTATGCTGGAAAGACTGAGAGAGGGAGAAGGAAAGTCAGAAATCACCTCTAGGAGAGATGGCCATGCTGCAATCCCTACTCTTCCATTCTGCTCCTGGGATTTTGAGTATGCACACACACACACACACTCCGGGCATGAGTTTTAAGCTGATGGGTCTGGGATGTGAACTATGGTGGGCCATTTGGGAATCCAGAGCCTTAACCACTGGCCTCCTTTCTAAAAGCATTTTTAAGAACATTCTCTCAACAATAGGGTGAGGGCCTTATGATTTTGATAAGCACTCTACTCTCAGTTCTTCAAATGGCACCTGACCTATTCCTGGTGCTAGATTGCCCTCTACAAATATTTGTCACTAACATATTAATTAACTTAATATGCTAAAATTTAAATAAATACTAAATTCACCTTTACATGTATTACTTTTTAAGTTATAAAGATAATCTGTCAGCAGATTTGGCTGTACACTGTCTTTATTCTTTGTGTTTCTAAAACCCTCAGGCCTACTTTGGCTATAGATCATGAACCATGATTGGTCTCCTGGAAGTCCAGTGCCCTTAAACACAATGCCAACTGCTGGCCCCATAGCTCTATCATATTTTCTAAACTATTGTCTCTTCTCTGTCTCTGTATCAATTCATCAGCAAAATTGCATTGCATCATCAGTTCAATGTACATCTAGAACTGACAACATTTCACTAGTCGTGTCTTCCTTTCAAATCAAAACCAGTCTTATATATTACATGGTTTAATATAATGGATTCCTCAAATATACCTGCATTAACCTTATTCCAATTGCCATCAATTCCCAATAAATAATTGTCAGAGTTTCATTTTATGCTACAAATTAGATTGTGCCCTTTCTATACTCAAAACAATAAGTATCTTAACATCGCCATATAAAAAACAAAGTTCTGGGACCAGCAGTTAGCATAATGGCTATGTCGCTGAACTCCCATGTAGCTGACCGTGGTTCGAGTCCTGGACTCAGTGGCTTAAACTCACACTGGGCGCATGTTCGTGTGTGCCCAAGATCCCAAGAATGGAGGAGAAGGGATTGTGGCGTGGCCATCCCCCCTGGGGGGTGATTTCTCGCTTTCTTTCTCTCTGTCTCTCTCAGTCTTTCTGGAGAGCGCACGCGCCCTATAGCAAAATGTTCTGAACAGCAACAACAACAACAAATAGTTCTTCTAAGAGCCTACAAGGCACTGTATAATCTGGTCTGCACCACCTATCTGATCACTCTTCCCCTTTCTTAATACTATTAGTAAGATAGAATATCAGTGACCCTCTGTATTTGTCCTAAAAAATAACAAACCATATTTTTTGCCAAGAAACATTTCCCTTATCAACCAGCTAGATGTTTTTGACTGTTATCTCACTTTGTTTATATTTTTGCTAAATTCACATTATCACAGTGGCCCATCCTGATGAATCTCTATTAAAAAAAAAAAGAAAAATAAAAAGCTGTTTTCCATTTTCATTTTCATTTGGCACCACCTAATAGACACTAAGAGTATTCTTTTCTAAGGATATTTATTACTTTATTTATGCCACTGGGCACATGCCTATGCTGGAAAGACTGAGAGAGGGAGAAGGAAAGTCAGAAATCACCTCTAGGAGAGATGGCCATGCTGCAATCCCTACTCTTCCATTCTGCTCCTGGGATTTTGAGTATGCACACACACACACACACTCCGGGCATGAGTTTTAAGCTGATGGGTCTGGGATGTGAACTATGGTGGGCCATTTGGGAATCCAGAGCCTTAACCACTGGCCTCCTTTCTAAAAGCATTTTTAAGAACATTCTCTCAACAATAGGGTGAGGGCCTTATGATTTTGATAAGCACTCTACTCTCAGTTCTTCAAATGGCACCTGACCTATTCCTGGTGCTAGATTGCCCTCTACAAATATTTGTCACTAACATATTAATTAACTTAATATGCTAAAATTTAAATAAATACTAAATTCACCTTTACATGTATTACTTTTTAAGTTATAAAGATAATCTGTCAGCAGATTTGGCTGTACACTGTCTTTATTCTTTGTGTTTCTAAAACCCTCAGGCCTACTTTGGCTATAGATCATATTTTCTCCTTTCTTTTTGTTCCTCCCTTTTTTCTTTTCTCCCTTCCTTCCTTCCATTGCTTGGTTTCATTTTATTGCCATAGAGCACATTCACTCGCCATAGAGAAAAAAGCACCTCTCAATAAAATGTAACTCTACCATGATACTTTTCCCTTCATTCCTCCTTTCCTTCAAGATTTTAGGCACGTACAATATGCATCTGGCATGTTTTTCAAGCCACTGGGGTCATATTTTAGACCATGGTCAGTCACATAGTTCCAGCTCCCTTAACCATGATGCTATAGGGCAGTTCCTATTTCACCAATTGCCTATTTGTTCTTTCAGTGATATGTGTCCTATCTAAATAAAATAAAAGTAGTCACCTTTCACATTATTAATCATGATCACATGTTTCATTATCAATATCTGTACAGTTCTGTGTATATATATATTTTTTTTTCTATTCATCATCTGTCCCAATTTGCTATTCCTAATAAAAATGTCTTTAACATGAATGTGAGTTGTTGCTGCTTTGCCTGTATATATGTGTTCCCGATTAAGTTAACATCACTTTTGATAATCTTGGCTGTTTTTTAAAACAATAGCAATGTATCAATGGATTACACAATATAAGAAATGTGAATTATATTTATGTTACATACTACATCCCGTAGAGCAACTGGCATACAGCTGGCAGCCTCAGAACATCTGCTGTTGGAAGAATGGAACATTTTTTTCTTTAATCTTAATCTGTTTGTACACAGGGGACAGTTGAAATTAGTACAATAATAGCAGTTAAAATATAATAATTGATCTTCAGGGCTTCGGGGCTCATAACAACATTTGTATATTGTAAAGTTGGCTTTGGAACTCATCATGTATAATAATGGGAAGATGAACAGTGAGACACAGCAAATCTAGTTCAAAATATAAAGTTCACTACCAACATGAGATTGCTATGTAAGATTCAAAAATGGCTAAACTGATGGTAACATCAAAATTTCTGGTTCATAGAATAAAAAGTTTCAACACTTTCAAAAATATCCAAACAAAATTAGTAAGCATTATGAAATATATAAAAGTTTTTATCAATTGTGTTTTTATTTTTAAACTTACTTACTGGGAGGGAGAGGTACCCTTGAGAGGATCTTTACCCATGATCTCCTCCATATCCTGCATCTCGTCAGGATCACAGGCTTGTAGGCAAGTTTGGTACATTAAGGCAGACTCTGGATGTGAACCTAAAGCCTTTCCACATCTTCTCCAGCATGGGACAATAGCACTCATATTGCCTGTACCATTAAGACTGGGCCAATCGCATTTTCATGTGAGGCCTGTATTTCAAGGTGACACCATTAACAACGAAGAGGAGAGAAACAAACAACAGCTATATTGTTTATTCTTAGGCTTTAGATTCTGGCTCCATGAAACATACAAATATTAGGTTGTTGGAAAAGTAATAACACATTTTTGCACAGAAAAATACATCATGACTTTACTGATCACCTAATATAATACTGGGATACATTTCTAATACAATAATTTAATAAGGAGAGAGGAGAAGCTAGCAGGTGGTGTGGAGGTTAAGGTGCTGGATCCCACATGTCTGGATGTGTGGTTTGAGTCCCAGACTCTGTGGAAATGACACTGGGTGCATGCGTGTACCTGTCCAGAGTCTGAGAAGAAAGAGGAGAATGGAGGAGAAGGGATTGAGACCTGGCCATCCCCTCAGGGGTGACTACTCCCTTTTACTTTGTCTCTGGTGAGTGCCTGCACCCTATAGCAAAAACAAAAAAATGAAAATAAAAAGAAGAAGAGTGGGAAGGTCCTTTATTTTTGATAACATAATTTGTTACTATTTTAGTCTTGGTTTAAAGTCCAATGGCTATTGTTCAACTTCGAATTTTCATAATATATAACACCCATTCTACATGCTAAAATATTTTGCATCGTATCTAAATGATATATTTTGTTAAATATTAAATAAGAGCAGGTTACAGAAAATGCATTACTAGTGAAATGATAGAGTTAATGTGAAAACATATATTGCAAAGCAAAACAGGTCACATATTATTATTGCAAAGTGATTATACTTTTAAAATTACTAGAAATTTCTCCTAGAAGATTCTCTTAGAAGTATCATGAGATATTAAGTGTTCCTTCAAAGTTTTCTTTTGAAATACATTCTTCATTTAATATTAGCTAATGTTTTCCTAAAGAGAAATAGGCTTACAGACTTAAAATTTCACATAAAATTAGCTGAAATTTATAACTTTCTTGCCCGAAATCATGTGTTTCTGAGATTCAATGTCTTACTATTCTTCCTTAAAGAATATCTTTTTTTTTTTTTTTTTTAGGGTTTTTGCTATAGGGTGTGTGTACTTGCCAGAGAGACAGAGAGACAAAAAGCAAGAAATCACCCTCTGGGGGTAAAGGGGTGGCCTCACTGCAATCCCTTCTCCTCCATTCTCTCAGGATCTTGGGCACACACGCACATGCGCCCAGCATGAGTTTAAGCCACTGGGTCTGGGACTCAGTAGTTAACTACATGGGAATCTAGAGACATAGCCATGACGCCAACTACTGGTCCCAATAATACAGTTTTCTTATGTGAATTAATAATGTATTGATTTTGGCACTTTCTATAATTGGCTTAATTCTATTTTATTAAAGCAAAATTATTCAAAATCAATATTACTATGAATATTTATGTACTAGGATAAGTGTTTTACTTTCATTGAATAAAAAATATTTAACTGAAAGGATGCTTCCAGAAGGTACAAAGTCCATTATAAGGTGAAAAAGTTAGATGAAGGTTTACTAACTTTAGAAAGAAATAGCATATAATTTTGCTATAAACTTTCTTGAATACAACAGATTTGAAGGCACATTGCTGATCATTTATATTGCTTTGTTGTTTAGTTAACACCATAGGGAAATTTATAAACAGGAAATTTTGAAGAAATTGAATTTTCATAATGTGTATTTCCAATTAATTGATGTTTGACAAATACTCTTACACCTTATTAAATGTGACTGTAGTGAAATACATCAACAAAATGCATCTGTTGATGACATGTGGGAAACATTTTCAGTACAATTTTATGAAAAGTACCTCCTCTGGAAATTGCTCATTCAATTTACACTGTCATTATCAAGCACTGCTGTGCCCTCCTGTTGCAAAATTGCATTGATATGTCATACGATATCACAGATCAACAAATAATGTGTGTTGGAAACTCTAAGATTATTAAATGTATAAAAGGAAAAAGAAAATCCTAAGAATCACTTCTAACCGTCTTCACAATGCTATTCTTAGTCCCAGGTGTTTTATTCCTTCTGGAATGCTTTCAAGGAATAAAAACTTAGAGGTGAAAAAGTACTTAATTTTTTAAAAAGTTGTTTCATTTAACTTTATTTCTTTATTTATTTTAATTTAACCAGAGAAGGACAGATTGAGAGAAAGAGAAAAAGAGGGAAAGTGAGACAGCAAGACACAAGGTCCCGGACTTGAACTGTGATCAACCATGTGGGAGCCCAGCACCCTTAATCACTATGCCACCTGCTGGCCCCAATTTGTTTTCAACTCAATTTTAGACCTGAATATGAACAATTAATAATATATTTATATATGCATATATATAAAGTACATATTATAACATATAATATGCATTATATGTTATCCTATATGCATGTAATATATATTTATAATATAATATTGATATTATATACACACATTTTTATTTATATATATGTATACACACACACATATCTTTAACACGATTACATTACTAACTTCATGGAAAACATAGTTGTTAGGGATAAATATAGAGGAGGGATAGAAGGCGTTATAAATTATCTTTGTCATTTTGATTGAATTCTAGAGTCAATGGAAACCTAGTAAAATATATCTTAAAGAAAACAAAAATACAAACATATTGGCATTTGGAAAGAGAAAACATGCAATATATAAGAATGTGACATTGGGACCAGCAGTTAGCATAATGGCTATGTTGCTGAACTCCCATACAGCCAACCGCAGTTTGAGTCTCAGACCCGGTAGCTTAAACTCACGCCGCGCACGTGTGCGTGCGTGCCCAAGATCCCAAGAGGAGAATGGAGGAGAAGGGATTGTGGCGTGGCCATCCCTCCTGGGGGGGTGACTTTTTGCTTTCTATCTCTCTGTCTCTCTCTGTCTTTCTGGCAAGCGCACACACTCTATAGCAAAAACCTCTTCAAAAAATAAAAAATAAAAAAAAAGAATGTGACATGTGAGTACAGTTTCAGAGTGCGATTTCAGTTTGTAGGCTCTCACACTCACCCAAGGAAGAATATACACTCATTAATGTAAAATGGAATAAAGAACAGAACTATTTCAGAGCCAGCAGTTGGTGTGGAGGTTAAGATAGCTGGATCCCATGTGGCTAACTGTGCAGTTTGAATCCTGGACCAGTTGCTTGAAAAACACCCAGAGCATACCTGAAATCCTGAGAGGAGAATGAAGAAGTAACTGCGGCACACTTACTCCCCCTGGGCAGGTGTGCTTTATCACCTTCACTCTGTCTCTCTCCAGTGAATTCACGTGCCCTCTAACTAAAAAAAAAAAGGGGGGGGGATTTCATTTTTAGAGTTCAATTATTTTTTTACAAAAGGGAATTAAAATTACTTCATGTTCAGTAAAAGATTTATAAAAACATTTATACATGTTTCCATGGCTGAGGAGATAGGGTGGATGACGGTATGCCTGATGAAGACGGGAAACATAAGAGAAGCAGACATGCAGAAGTTAAACAAAGAGTTGTATTTTGGGCCAAAGGAAAAAAAGTTTGGACTGGTTGTGTTTGTAATCTCTGTGGGAGATTCAAAGAGTGTAATATTTGAGTTTGTGACTGAATAAAGAAGATTGAGCTGGAGACAGTTTAAAATTTAGTCTAACACTGGTAGCTCATAGGATGAAAACAAAGTAGAATCTGTAAGAAACTATGGGCACCTGAAAATGTTTAGTTAATAAGGGAATAAAAGAATCACACAAAATAAAACAGGAGCGAGCAATCGGGAAAC
>NW_006160049.1:521423-535867 GCF_000334495.1 Tupaia belangeri chinensis
AAAGAGATTACTTCTAAAAAGAAAATATTAAACAATGTTATATATTAATAATATTCAATGGAGATGAGAATTTAAAAATATCAAATGAGATTAGCATAAAGAAAATTCTTAGGAAACTTATTCCAAGCACTTTTACTGAAAAAGTAGAGAGGAAGCTGAAAAAACATTAAATCTATGTAGAAGTAGTGTTCTTATAGGATGAACACACAATTTACATTTCTGAAAGCAAAAAGCCGAATGAATTACAATAATATGAATGACTTATTTGATGAAGACTGCAGTCCTAAACCAGAACTTCCCCAGGAAACATGAGTTATGTGGCCATCCTAAGAGCAAATTTCTTTATACTGTATAATATTAAAAAATAATCTCTTCACTAATTTTTCTATAGAATAAATAAAAGCTAATACTTATTTATCACTTAATTACAAACCTTCTAATAACTTATCATATAACAATTCCTCCTATTATCATACTATCCTAAGAGAAGATAGCATTACGGTGATATTCATAAGAAAAGAAACTTAACATACAATAAGGTTAAATTAATTGCCTACAGTCACAAAGCAAGTAAAAAAGAGAATTGAAATTTGAATCTTAACTTTCTAGTTATTGAGGATCTATTGTTAATAATCACACTACAGTCTTCAGACTCTGTTACCCTAATAGTGAAGCCACCGTTGCAATGTGTTTGGGGTGTGTGTGTGTGTAACACATTTTCTCAGACACTATAAATAACATTAATTAACTGTGAATAGTTCATATTACATTTTTAAAAAGTCAGTAACCAAGAAGTGTCAATGGTATGGTGGAAATTAGGTGAATAGAGGAAAATAAGCTACTTAGATATGTATCTTATACACTTTAATAAAATATTTCTAGGGCCAACAGCTAGAGTGGTAGCCACGTGGCTAACTGCAGTTCAGATCTTAAACCGGGTGGCTTGAAAAATCACACAGGGTACGTGTGCATAGGTACCCCAAATTGTGGTAGGAAATGGAGAAGAGGGATGGTGGCACGACCTTTCACCCTGCAGATGATTCCTCACTTTCCCTCTCTCTGACGTCCTCTGGCAAATACACATGCCCTATGGCAAAAAAATTAAAATAAATAAGTAAAAACAATAATATATTTCTAAAAATAAATTATCAGTTCACCTATGCCAGTGAACAATAGTTCAGGTGAGATCACTTTCAAATGGAAAATAAGGAATACGTCTTTACAAAGATCTATAGAATCAAACATTTTTTATGTTTTTACAGTAAGTAGTGATATCCATTATTGGTCATATATTTACTGTGCTGAATTTCCTTAGGGTCAGTAAGAGATGATAGATAAGCATACTATGGAATTCAGGACAATAAATTAGTCAGGACCACTGTGTATGCTATCAATTGTGATTTAAGGGGACCACAAACTTCTTAGACATTTAATTAGATCTGAGATAAATATTGAAAAAGAGGAGTAGAGAAAAATGAGTAGCCATAGTTGTAAAATACAATTTTTCAGAAAAGAGCAACTTCTCTATAATAAAGGACAAACACTATAAATTGTTCATGAATGAAAGAAAATTATATAGAAGATGCTAATATAATATAAATATACTTTAACAATATTCATTAAAATAAGCAAGGATTTAATTGGGAAAGTGAAAACCCAATTAACCTGCTTAACCTGCTTATTTAGATTATAAGTTGCTAGCATACCTTGCATACAATTCTGGTATCATAGAAATACTTGCTGAATTTAAATGAATTCAAGACAAATTAAAAAGTAAAACATGCAATTCTAAAGATAAAGTTAAAGCAATATTAGATTATATTAGACAAAAATCCAAGATTAAATATCCAGTGTTAAAATAAACATATTTGCTATATCCCAGAGATAATATTTCAATGCATATGTTTAAAGCATTTAAGTTACATATTAGAAAATGTCCTCTGAGTACACAGGATTGAAAGTATGTACCATACATCCCTAATATACTGCTTTTGCATACCAAAAGCAATACAGTTATTATATTAAAAAGCACTGCAGAGCTGTCTGGAAGCATGAACTACACAAAAAAGCAGAGAGATGGAAAATGAAGCTTTGGGTCCCTTTCCTTTTCAAAGACAAGTGTGAATATCACTTTACTCTCAGAGAAATTGAGAAACAAGTTCATTGGTAATTGCGAACATCCTCTTGAGGGTGTGTCAGGGGGATCTTTATGTTTTGCAAATATATTAACAGTGATAGTAATTTCTATTTAAATTTAATATTCAGTTTATTTCAAGTTCCCATATGACTTCAGCTGTACTTCATAGGGTCCGTAACTACCTGCAATGGTCAAGGACATTATGAAAACTGATTGAAAGCTAGTAATTTATTTTACTGTGAAGCCATTTAATATTTCTTAAAGTGAAATGATATGCACTTAACGTGATAGAGAAGGCTGAGCAAAGCAAACGATAAAACAAAAATTATGACTTGAGAAAGTGCAGAAAATTGTTATAAGACCATCTCTCCCTGTTATTACTGGTAATTCATCACTACTCATCCATGTGTTCAAAGCATAGAAGACACCCTGAATTTCCTCCTGCTTACTAATCTTACAAGTCTTATTTAAAATTGAGAATTTTTTCAGCTAAATTATATGCCATAGAGCATGTCATTTATACATAAAGGCATTTCATAATATTTTTCCTTTCTTTTAGCTTCTTGTCAGCATCATACAACCTCAGATATTGTACTATGGAATAGAAAACTTTGTGAAAGCAACTGCGGGTACAATAAAAACCATAACAACTTTTTTCCAACAGTGAGACAATTTTAAGGATGTTGGATTGAGTATAAAATACACATTATTATTATTATTATTATTATTTACTTTTTTATTTCACTTTCTCTTTTACATTCAATCACATTATTTAGCTTTATAAAAACTAGTGTATGCAAAAGAAATTAAGGTTCTCTAGATATATTTGTTTTCATTTAAAATCTTAAATATTCTACATTTTAACAGCTTCCATAAGCTTAAGACTATAAAAATGCAAGAAAGACCAAGAGCTAACTTTATGTAAGAAAAAATTTTACTTAAGTATCTAAAGAGTGAATGTATTTAATGTTGGAGCTGTTAATACTACAGTTACTCTGATTAATTCCTATGATTAATATTGTTTACTACTGACATGCCAACAGAGGTAGCCCTGCTACATATCAAAGGCTGAAATTCTGTGAAAAAAAAAAAAGACTCCTAGGCTTACAAAAGTTGAGTGCAGTCCTCTCTATGCTGAAAATTTTCACAAGGAATATGACACCTCTGTGGACTAAGCTATTTCTGTCTTTAGAGAGAAATTAGAAATCTTTTTATTTATTTTCCTGGAATATCAAACTTGACTAGCCTATTAAATGTACAAACAGAATTTATTTGTAAGTAAATAGTCCTTTTGCCTACGACAACATGGTTATTCAACACCTGTTATTTTTCTTTCATTTTACTCCATAGATAAACTGTATGACTATAAATTCTCAGAAAGGAACAAGTCCAGTAAATATTTTAGAAAATGGTGCAACATAAAATGTAATCTCTTTCTTTTTAACAAAAATCATCTGCTACAAATACTCTTTCCTGTACATTAGGTTCAAAGGACACATTTAAACTAGAGCATTACCTAGGATTTATCCAATATTAGAATGAGTTCTGTCTAGACTATAGCAAAGTGTAGTATCATGACATGTATTTTCAAGACATAGTGACATAATATTTTCTTTCCTCTGTCCTCCAACGATCTTGTTAATGTGACTTTTTAAAGAATTATTTTATTTAACCTTATTTTATTTATTTAGTTTAATTTGATCAGAGAGAAGGAGAGAGAAAGAGAAAAAGTGAGAAAGCAAGATACCAGATTCAGGACTTGAACCTCAGTCAGCCATGTCAGATTCCAGTACCCTTAACCACCATGCTACCTGCTGGCCCCATTAATGTTTTTTTTTTTTTTTAAATATGCATGCTAAAAAAAAAAGTAAAGGTCAGTAACAATATATAAATACTAAGATATTTTCCTCATTCCAGCTTTTATTTTGTCAGTCATCTAAGTTTTATAATTGAATCAGTAAACCTTACATACGTGATGAAGGGGAAGAAGGAACAGGATCAAGATGGAAAACAATAGAAATGGTCATCTATGTTGCCATAGCCACTAATGTCTCAGAAAATAATAAATGTTATCATAGGAGTCATACTTACTTCTACTTTTAGAGATTAAAATGCAGACTTGAATACCCACCCATTGATGTGAAACAAAATTTTAATACATAGCATTGAGAACAAAGAGGGTAAAATTAAGTATTAGAAGGCAATAGCCAGATACTCTTATTTAATTCTGTGTATTTTCAATATTGATAATTAATTTCAGTAAAACTTTTTTAAAAAAATGTGTAATATATATGACATTGAGGTAAGCATTAATTTATTTATTTTACTAATATTTGTCTTCAGAAGGAACAGATGATGACTCAGTGGTGGTTCCATTGAACCTGCTTGGAAGGTTCTGACTTCATGCTCCTGAGCCTCTCCGTGTACGGTGGTTGTGCAAAAGTGTTCATGGTCTTAGCTGGCTGAGGCTGGAGGTGGATCATGATATGGTTACCCTGCTGGCAGTGCCCATCTCATGGAAGAAATGAATGAATAACCTATACAACATCAATTTTTTTAATTTTCTTTTTTTTTTTTTTTTGGAGAGTTTTTTTGCTCTAGGGCGCCTGCGCTCGCCAGACAGATAGAGAGAGACAGAGAGACAGAAATTGAGAAATCACCCCCCAGAGGGGATGGTCATGCCACAATCCCTTCTCCTCCATTCTCCTCTCAGTATCTTGGGCACGCACGCACACACACGCACCCGGCGTGAGTTTTAACCCACCAGGTCCAGGACGTGAACCGCGGTCGACTGCATGAGAGTCCAGCGACATGGCCATTACGCTAACTGCTGGTTCCCTACAACATCAATTATTGAAATCACTTTTAGAGATTAAAGGTAAAACTACAAATGTTACCTTCAACATATTTCTATAAAAACAGAAAATCAGGAAATACTAAAATACACATGAGGACAATCTGGCTGCAACATCTAGCGCCACAATGATTGCAGAAATCGATCTGACTGTCCTAGCTGGGCAGACGGGTGTCTCCTTTCTCTTTCAGTCATCCACATGTGTTTCTCCAAAAGCTGTGCTTCGGTCTGCAAAGATAACTTTCCCTGTTCTAGAAGGCCTGCTCTTCAGCCAAGGGTGTAAGACTAGCTGAAATCCCTTGTGAAAACCTCCAGACTCTCAAGGAAGTATCCAAATCAATGACTCATAAAAACAACAATTTACAAATCACTGATATATAAGGCATTGATATGAAAACTTTGTGAGGTAAAAGAGCCTACAACTTCATTTCATGATTTTTCAGAGACGAAATGATAATGCCTTGTTTTATTATGTAAGTGAAAGCCCGAGGAGATTAAAATAACACATAATAAATAATAGTCAGTGTGCATGTCCTATTGTATGTGAGTTGCTATGGAAAGTTGTTGACCAATGTAAGGATACTATTCATTTTTTAAAAAATATTGATTTTGCTATTTATTTATTGTAATCTTCAAGGCTCCAGGTCCAGGACTCAAGTAACAGTAGGCCTTGTGGGAATCCAGCACTTTAATCATCACTCCATATGCTGGACCCAATAAGGTTTCATAAAACCACTGAATGGGAGGAAAAGAAAAATTCCTAATTAGGAGTGCTTAACCAATGCACTATGGGAAGGATCCATTTCAAGAGAAATTATGGTGAATGGTGAACATGATAGTATCAAAAGATGGGTCCTCGAGCAAGGAAATACAACATAAAATTGAATGTAGTAGAGTCATAAGGGAATAAGAATCCATTTTAGACTGATGTCTGCAATACAAGAGAAAGGAGATATATTATGGAATGATTACTGATCAAAGGTTCTGTATTAAATGAAGATAAATTAAAAATAACTCATAACTACCAATGCTAATGTTTTTAGTTTTGAAAAAGTTATTTATAAAAAGTAAAAAGTATTATTTACTACTCTCTAGCAGTATGGTGGGCTCCGAAGCTAAAATGACAAACCAAAGTGTCTGCTCTCTGTCAGCCTGTGCTCCAGGAGGGTCACACAAATAAAAGGAGTTACAGTGGTATGTTGTGATGGACTTCAGATGCACCTAATGCAGCCTGGGGACTCAAGGAACATTCTGTAAAGGAGAGAGAAGCTGACCAACTAACATTAAGTCTTAAGTCGGATGAAATGGAACAGACTTATTGGACTCTAGGAATTCATAGCAATAGCTGCAAGAATGTGGAGACAGTGCAAAAACATGAGATTCAGGTTAAACTTAGAGAATGTGTGTCAGCAATAAAATTAGAGGAATTATCTTGAAAACTGATTTAGTTAAAGATGTCAGCAGAAGAAAAAAATGTCAAGAGGTGTCATTCTTCTAGAGAAAATTTACATAAAGAAAAATAAATAGAAGGGCCAATAGCAATAATGCAAAAGAAATTAAGAATAAAGACAAAATTAGAAAATAAATGATAAATAAATGCATAAATATTTTAAATGTATGTGCATGCAATCACTTATACATATATGAGTATCTTTCCAAATACACTGACAAATACAAGTTTAGTAATAAACGCTGATACCAATATTGATCTCTTTCTAGAGAGTTATGTTTCAAATAAATCAAAGCTAAAAATACTATGGGGGCCAGCAGATGGTGTGGTGGTTAAGACATTGGTCTCCCATATGGTTGACCACAGTTCAAATCCCAGACCCCTTCATGCCAGGTGTGTGTGCCTGCATGCCCAACATCCTAGGAGGAGAGTGGAAGAGAAGGAACTGTGGAATGGTCTACCCACCAATGAGGTGATTTCTTACTTTCCCTCTCACTGTATCTTTCTATCTCTCCAGCAAGAGCACATGCTCTATGGCAGAACCTAAAAATAAAATAATAAAATAAAATAAAAATAAAATTACTATGTTTTTTTATTTACTTAGTACCACTTTAAAATAAGACTTATATCTTAGCAATTTGATTGTTAGAGATATCATAAATTTAACAAATATTGAAGCTACCACATTAAAAGTGTGATATCTTTTCAGATTAAAGATTGGAGTTCAAATTCATTTGTTATGTACTTAATATATGCAGTATAGAGAGAAAACTACGTATGAAGAACTAGAAGATTATAACTGAAACTCTGTTTTTATGATGACACATACCTGTGTACAAATGAATTTGAAATGACCAAATAATTTAAATTTTTTTTCATGTGTTCTTTATATCTCTGAACATATCTATAACTTTAATTTCTCTTTATATAGATAAATTGAATACTTTTTCTTATGAAAAACATTGGTAACTATTTCTTGACTGCTAAATATTGAAGATTTTATGGGTTCTCTCTCTACAGTCTCATATGGCAAGGATGAATCAAACTACAATCACTGAGGGTTCCAAATACATAGAAAGTATTATTTAATTCAATGTATTTGCTCAGATCATTCATTAAAAACCTTTACTTCTGACAATCTTATTGCTTTCAAACTTCTGAATTACCTTAAAGGATGACTTTGTGTGTACTTTTCTCTTTTTTCATTAATTTGGGAGCTACTTAAGTGATGCTCCTTCGGGAGTTCATCTTTTTTTTTTTTTAATAAATTGTAAACCATAAAGTTTGCATACAGAAGCAATTATTAAACAATCATTAATAATAATTTTTAAATACTATTATCATTATATTTCCTATATTATATAAGAAAATATATACTGCTTCTAATTAGCTTAAAATATATTCAACTGAAAATAGAATTTTTACTGCCCAAACTCATTTTGTATGTATACTTACCAATATTGCCTATTTTCTTCCTAACTTAGTCTGGTGCATCTCAAAAAATTAATGCAATTTAAAATAAGATTTTAAAAAAATAGCAGTTTTAAGTGACCAAGTTATGTTACTTCTCAAGTTAAATAAATTTTTAGTGAAAAATAAAACCTGATTATTACAGCAATATCATAATGAGATCGATGAGTATAATTGTATATTTATTTTAAAATAGTTTCCTCTCCGACATTTTAGCATCCTGCCAATAGCATTTTGTTTAAATTTTATAAATAAAACTATTCATCTTTTTTCTTTACCTTTCCTTTCCGTATTTTGTTACTTTTAAGAATCTACAGAGAAATTATAGCACTTATGAAGGCAGACATTCATTTGGGGAAAAATAAAATTCCTGAGTGTGTTAGTGAGCTTTATCTTGGAGATTTCTGATTTAATTGATGTAAGCTGACCTTGCCATTAGTGTAGCTGGAGGCGAGCTATTTCTGTCTGCATTACTTTTCATTATGGCTTCCTTGTAGAACTTCGGTACCTGCTGCTCCGTGTAAATGTGTGACAAAGCTGCAGAGCACAGGACAGAAAGTCATCCAATTTTCATTTGCTATTTCCCCTCAATGTTAGCACACAACTGTATTCGTCCTAACCTCCACAGTTCACAATTGTTGTTTCAACTTAAATCTAGAACATCTATATCCTGATTTTTAGATATAGAAGAAAATTTATATTCCTCATTTATTTATCTAATGTCCAAGCATTATCACCCCTGATATAAATCACTTGAATTCCCTAGCAAGTTCTTTTGCAGCGGTGCCTAAGCTTATTATTAATTTACCCTGTTCTTCCTAGGTGCAGAGTGAAGGAGACAATCAAGTCGTATATCACATAAACAATTAAAACCTCTCCTTCGGCTGTAAGCTTTGTGAAATGATGAAGTGCTCGCACAGAGTGAGCTGTCCTTGAATTACTTCCATTGGTAAGTATTAGACAGTATGATGAATTTTTTACAAGACAGATATTTGGAATGGTATCTTCAAAAGTGTGTCAGCTGCCTATTTTTCATTATTATGGCCTAGAAACTGATAGCAAAAATACAATGTTAGCACTTGTATTACATTAACAACAATTATGGGCTTCACTAGTTTTTTTTTTTTTTTCTTTTTTTTTTTCCCTAGAGATAAATGCAGTAGAAGTTGTGCTGCCATAGAGATGCAATTGCTTTATTTTCTTCTCCAAAGTTAAACAGTAATTTCAATGTAGCTAGTGATGATAGTTAAAAATTAAATTGTATTTGTTTATGCTCAACGGTGACTCCTACAGGAGTAAGTGTAATTATATAATCTTCCTTATAGACCATCGGTGATCTCTTGGGTATTTTAGAGCATAGGCAGGTTTAAAGTTTTATGTTAAAAGATATATTCATGTACTTGCTACAACAAAAAAAATTTATTAGTACAATGATACTATGCATAAAGCATGATTTATCTAATATGTATCTTTTTTATAAATAACTTTAATACAGTATACATTAACTACTGTATTTAAATATTACTGTCATTTGAAAAATTTATATGTTAAAGCAAAACTGAATGACATAACAAACAAATCCTGAAGCAGCCATCATGATATTTGAAATACAATCAAAGAAATGTTGAGCTGGAAGGAAGAAAACACTGGTAGATTATATCACAAGAACAATTCCGCACAAACATTCGCTTTTTTTTTTTTTTTTCAGTACTGAGAGGCTATAGAAATCATGTAGAACCTTAGAGATAGGAAATATTGAAATCGCTTCCAAACAGTCTTCTTCAATTTCAATTTAGAATTCTTGCCAGAAAGTCACTCTCACTCCCTGGACAGGCCTCTGTCAATTCCTATTTACATCACACATTTAAGTTAATATTGAAGATTTTTTCTGTTACATTTACCATTATTTGAGAATAAATATTTAAATATTAACAAAATGTAGTATGTATTTACTAAACAGATTTTAACATATCATCAAAATAGTATTATCAGGAGGGATGTTCTTTTTATCTGGATGAATAAAGAACAAATACATAATAACACACACACACAGACACACACCACACACACACACACACCTATGTCTGTAACAATCACTTCTAAATTATTCACCACTCTGATGAGGTACCAATTTTGACAAAATATATTCACATAAAAATAGCTTAGAAGCAGTCAAGCAAATTTGGAACCATCTGCGTTCACTATGTACAAAATGAAATTGAAAATTTGAACTGTGAATAAAATAAACAAAGAGGCATGGCTTTTCATATATGAGTCTACACACCAAGATTATTTGATGTTTCAGGGGCACTAAAGTTACGTGCTTATAATGATAGACTAAGTTTTATATTTGTACTTTACAAAAATTAAAGTGATATTTACTTTAATTTGCTCATCTGTCTTATTTCAAGTATTCTTACATAGTTAGCCTAGGATAAAAATATTTTTAAAAAACTATGAGTAAGTTTAATTTTAGTAAGAGTATTCCATAAAAGCTCTATTTCTTACCTATCGTGTTCAAATTCATTCCACGTTTGACCTGCTGGTCTCATCCCTTTAGCTTTTGCTAGTCTTTTTGCAATTGGTTATGCTCATATTTTCAAGCCCAGAATTATTATTCCTAATCTCATCTCTATCATTAAGAAGTTGAGGGACTTCAAAAAATCACTTCGCTTCTTTAGAAAATAATGCCAAACCAAATTTGTATTATTAGCATGAGATGTATTTGATACAAAAGAAGTCCATAAAATAGGCTTTCTAGAGAAAATACTTTGTTAAATACTATTAGACTTTAAAATACTAAAAACAATGCTAAATAAAATACTAGTCCCATTATACTTTTTCTTGTACCCTAATAATAATACTACCTAGCTTTTATTCTATTGTTTTAGTAATTAAAAATATATATTTGATGTATATTGAATTCATTTCAAGAAAAGTAACTACTCATAAAATACATTATTTTAGTATAAGAAAATACATTGAGGCTACTGTTAGCAGATTCATTCCAATTTTTATGAACAATTAAATTTATAATATTTAATTACAAATAATAAAACACATATTTTGGTAACTGTCAAAAGGAAATTGAGATGCTATCTACATACTTTAAGAAAAATGATTTATTTTTAATTCTCAATTGGAAGACACTATCAAATCTATGTTAGGTTTATGCCTACAGTAAGTTAATTTGTAAAAAGAAAACAAAAATTTGGGTTTTTTTGGGGATTTCAAATTCTTGTAAATATCACATGTTTTCCTTGGTTAATTAAAAAGACCATTTCCAGACAAATTTTATTGTAAGTTACTGTGTTTTGGTACAGCTTCATCAAGGATGTCTAGTTTCTTGCTTTGGTAACCATGAAATTAAGTTCCTGTGTGCAAGTTTCTGAATGTCAATTTCCATTATTTCCATGTACCAACCCCTGAAATTTCAAGACGTTACTTTCTGCTCCCTGACATCCAATGCCAATAGTTATCTTGAGGTAAGCTGTGTTTCCAAACGTTTTATTCATATCTCTGTTATGACGGTTGTCATATGAATTATATGTTTTAATCCATTAGGTTGTGAGCTACTTGAAACAGAAAATATTGTTAGCATCTGTACAGTGGGCATTTAAATGAGTGCTCATAGTATATGGATTGCTCAGAAATGATTGGATGAGTAGTGGCATAAAGGGAAGAAAGTAAGATGAAAAGAAGACTAAAGAAGAAAAGGAAGAAAGGAACATAGCAAAAATGGAGAGAAGGAAAGAAACAAAGAAGGAGGAAAAGAGAAAGTGACAGGAAGCAAGAAAGAAGGAGGAAAGGAAAAAAGGGGAAGGATAAAAAGGAAATGCATTTTGAGGAACTGTGCACATCCAGTTACTCTGAGGTTCCTGCTTGCTGCTGCTTTCTTAGCATATTGATCTCCTTTTGTTTATACCTGTATTGTTAACTAATATCACACTGACACATCATAATAGAATGCATGTAGTAAAGAAAAGAAACTAGCAGAGTTTAAACGATTTTGAAAAAGGAGGCATTTAATTCAATGGAAGAGAGTTCAGAAATACACTCATGTTTAAAAGGGAAACAGATTTTTTTTTTTTTTGAGAGGTTTTTGCTATAGGGCGCGTGCACTCGCCAGAGAGAGACAGAGAGATAGAAAGTGAGAAATCACCCCCCAGAGGGGATGGCCACGCCGCAATCCCTTTTCCTCCATTCTCCTCTCAGGATCTTGGGCACGCACACACACGTGCCCAGCGTGAGTTTAAGCTACTTGGTCCAGGACTCGAACCGTGGTTGACTACGTGGGAGTTCAGCGACATAGCCATTACGCTAACTGCTGGTTCCCGAGGCAACAGATTTTTTAACAAAGATGTCAAGACAAATCGATGCAGATAGAACAATCTTTTCATCAAATTATATAGAACTCCATAGTGCTATGCAAAACAAAACAAAATAAAACAAACAAAAAAACAAAAACACAAATATTTTCTAAATTTTAGCTCTGTCCATATTTGCTTTTTTTGTTTGTGTTTTTAGTATCTACCTACTATTTGGACAGAATCCTAACCTGTACCCTGGCTTTTAGTCTTAAGCAAATTTTTCTTAACAGTTCTTGATTTTGATTTATTAAAGCTAAAACTGTTTTTCTTGAAATTAAAAATAATAATAATAGCAAACTAAAGATAGTGCAGGAGAAGGGTGGGCAATATGGGAGGAGGGAATCAAGGGGTAAAAATGAGAACACTTAACTGACACCTAAAAGGAAAATTGTTTGCTGCTAATAATGTGTATGATAATATTTTTGACTGGACCCATATGCAGTGTATGGAAAGTAGCAAAATTCATTTTTGTCTGCTGTAAAGTTGTACAGTGATGGAAAAAAAAATTAAATCACTGAAAAAAACAAAACTTGAGCCATATTTTCAATACATCTAAGATTAACTTGAAGTATTTTGTGAACTAATATCTGAACTTCAAGAAGAAAACACAGGAAATGAGAGATACACATCACTCTCTATAACCTTTGGAACACAGCAAAAGCAGTCCTAAGAGGTAAGTTCATAGCCAATAGTGCTCGCAAGGTAAAAATGGAAAGGTGGCAAATAATGATAATAATAATAATAACAACATACATATCAAGGAACTGCAAAACCAAACACAAAATGATTCCAAAAATAACAGAAGAAAAGAACTATATAAATAGAGAATAAAATAACTATATTTTAAAGTCAGTTGAACAAAAAGCTAGTTTTTTGAGAGGATAAGCAAAATTGACAAAATATTAGCTAGACTAATTGAGAAAAACAGAAAAAGAAACCGCATAGAATCAATAACAAAACTGGTAATATTTCAACAGATATACCAGAAATACAGAAATAATGTTGAGAATTACATGAGCAACTATATGTCATTTTGGATGAGGCAAAGATTAGGACAAGAAAACTATTTAAAAAAAGAAAAATATTGATCACAATAAATATTTTCACTCTTGAAAGACATAATTATTATAAGTATAAATGTAGAAAATAGAGATTGGGAGAAATACATACAAAACATATGTTTTTATTTTAAAAATAATTATTTATTTTACCTTATTTTTATTATTATTATTTTTAATTTGACCAGATTGAAAGGGAAAGTGAGTAAGCAAGGTTCAGGACTCAAACCACAGTCAGCCATGTGGGAGTCCAGCACCTTTACCACCGCACCGCCTGCCAGCCTCAATATATATGTTTTTAAGAAAATGTGTTTTACTGGGACCAGCAGATAGTATAATGGTCACATCGGTTGACTATCACATGGTCAATTGCAGTTTGAGTCCCAGACCTGCTAGCTTAAAATTTACACGAATTGGATGTGTGTCCATACCCCCCAAAAAGAAAAGAAGACTGAAGGAGGAGGGATTCTGGTGTGACCATCCCCCTTGAGGGGTGGTTTCTTGCTTCTTTCTGTCTCTGTGTCTCTCCAGTGAGTGCATGTACCCTATAGTCATGAATCTCTTAAAAAAAAAAAAAAAAGAAGAAGAAAATATGTTTTATTATAGACTTAAGTTTAACAGATATGTATATTTGTGTAACAGTACACAATATCTGGGACCACCAGGTTGTGCAGTGGTTGTGATGCTAGTCTCCCGCTTGGCTGCCCTGAGTTGAAGTTAGACCCCACAACTTGAAACTCAGGCCAGGTGCATGTGTGTGTGTGCCAAAGATCCTGAAAAGTGAATGGCTGAGAAAGGGTCGTGGTATGGGCATCCTCCCTGGAGTGTGAGATTTCTACTTTCTGTCTCTCTGTTTCTCTGTGTCTATTTGGTGAGCACATGAAACCTATAGCAAAAAAAAAAAATTTCTCAAAATAATAAATAATAATTCCCATATCCAAGGGCTAGCAGGGGCCATCAGGTGGCATGGTGATTAAGGAGTTGTACTCTCACAGGACCAACTGTGGTTTGAGTCCCTGACCTGGTGGCTTGCTTTCTCACTTTCCATCTCTTTCTCTCTCCATCTCTCTGTCTCTGGTGAACATATATGCCATATATTGAATTT
>NW_006160049.1:535943-559574 GCF_000334495.1 Tupaia belangeri chinensis
ATAAAACATTAAGATATATTTGTAAGAAAATGGAGAAAAGACTTGAATAGACTTCATCAAGGAAAACATACAGATGGGAAGTACCTGACATCTGCTGCTCAACATCACTAGCCATTAGGGAAATGCAAATTTATACCACAATGCATACAATTAAAATACGTCCAAATATTTGTAAAAAGCTATACTTATAAATAAATAAATACGTAAAAGCTGATAATGCTTGCAAGAACTCAAAGCGATTAAATCTCATTTGTGCTGAGGAGCTGCAAACTGACACAGCCACTTCTCAGAAGGTTTAGTGCTTTCCATATACTCTACAATTCCACTCCTATGTATTACTAAATAATAATAATAATAATAATAATAATAATAATAATACATTTTCAGGCACAGTCATGCACAAAACTCGTAGGTGGAAATTCACAGTGGCTTTATTAATCAATCACCAAAACTACAAATAAAAAGAAAAAAAGAAATCTCTTTCAATTGATATATGATAAAAAATTGTGGTGCCCATGTACGGGAAAATACTACAGAGCAATAAGAAGGAGTGTACTACTGATAAGTCTAATCATAATCATCTAAGCAGTAGAAGCCAGAAACAAACACCTAGGAAATATACCATTCCATTTTTGTGACACTCGCATAGAAAAAGCAGTGGCCAAAAGCATTACAGATCAATATTTTCCAAGACTAAGGAAATAGCAGGGAGTTACAAGAGCCAGAGAAATGTTTAATCGCCAGTGGAAAAAAATCCATAACTTGATCATAGTGGAGGTTACACAGCAGTATAAGCTTATCAAAATGTATAAGAAGTGCACCCCAAAGTGACAAATTTTATACAGTATTTAAACTACACCAATTATAACTCAATAAACCTTATTTATGCATAATGTAACCAAGTCCATGTTAAGAGTTACAATATTTTTAATAGTCAACCTGAAATCAATTTGTTTGGAGGGAGGATTTAACCACTTAGTTTTTAGCATAGAACGTTTATTTTAAAATTATATTTGTATATTGGGACCAGCAGTTGGCATAAGGACTGTGTCACTGGACTCCCATGTAATCGACCGTGGTTTGAGTTCCAGACCTGGTAACTTAAACTCATGCCAGGTGCATGTGTGTGCTTGTCCAAGATCCCAAGAGGAGGATGGAGGAGAAAGGATTGTCGTGTGGCCATCCGCCCTGGGGTAGGGGGGTGATTTCTCGCTTTCTGTCTCTCTGTCTCTTGTCTTTCTGGTGAACGCATATGCCCTATAGCAAAAACCTCTCAGAAAAAAAAAATTGTATTTGTATAAATTAATAGGTATAAAATTATAATTAGATGTTTTCAAATGCAGATGCATAAACCTGAATTATTTGAAAATTTAAAATTAAAGTTTAGCTCTGAAAAAGAAAAAGTTCCAGAGCAGGTCATGATTTCAGTGAGACTGGTGGTCAGGTCATATCTATTTGTACTTGGTTTAATTAAAATAATATATAAATGCTATCTGCTTAATATAAGAGAAGCAAAATCACCAAGCAAGCAACAAGTTTCTACATGCAGAGGGTGAGGTTCAAGTTCTGTCTTCTGGGTGGGATAATCTGATACCCACGTAGTAAGAAGCAGTGTATTAAGAAACTCAGAGTTGGGTACCTCTTTTCTTAGCAGACATGGTACTGAGAATTTCAGAGACTCAGAAGAACACAAAAAGAATTTAAACCAAATTTATAATAACATTCTCTCTTTTTTGGAGAGGTTTTTTTGTTTTGTTTTGTTTTCTTTATTTTTTGTGTGTTTGTTTGTTTGTTTTTGCTATAGGGTGCGTGTGCTTACCAGACAGATACAGAGAGACAGAGAGACAGAAAGTAAGAAATCACCCCCCCCCAGGGGAGATGGCCACGCCGCAATCCCTTCTCCTCCGTTCTCCTCTCGGGATCTTGGGCACGCACGCACATACGCCCAATGTGAATTTTAAGCCACCGGGTCCGGGACGTGAACTGAGTTTGACTACATGGGAGTCCAGCGACATAGCCATTATGCTAACTGCTGGTCCCAATAACATTCTCTTGACTACACAATTATTTCACGTATTTTTCTTCCAATCCTACCACATCCATGTTCCTTCTGTCTTCATTTTCATTAATCTCTTCTAAAATACAGTCTCGAGTATCTACTATATCGTGCTTGTTACTACTCCAGGACATAGACTAATACTGGCTATATTAAGTGGAAAATACAGAATAAAATAGATTTTATAGTAATCATATTTTTTAGCCTGAGTTTAGATTTGCCACTAACAACCTATGGATGGAAAACTAACAACAAATTAAAGTTAATATGAGAAATGTCTCATTTACTACCTATTTTGAATTTTATGTATATACAAAAATTTTAGAAAACCCATAAGTAGTAGTAGCATATTTTGATATTCTATGCAATAGTTTAAAAGAACTGTCAAATTAAAGAAGTAGATCATGAAAGTGTTTTGCTCTCTGATATCTTTAAAGTCTTTTCCTAGATGATGTATCTCCAACTTATTTCTCCATTACTCTCTCTCCCTCTCTGTCTCTGTCTCTCTCTCTCTCTCTCACACACACACACACACACACACACACATATACACACATTTAGATTCTGTTTAGTCAATTTGGGATACGAGGAAAATTATAGAATATTGAGAATTTACCACTAATGTCATTAAAAAGACTTTAGGGGTTGACCTGTTATTACTCAATCTATACAAAAACATATATCTTTACTAGTTGTGAAGGAAGATTAAGATGACACAATCTACTAGGAATCTTGATAACACAGAAAAGTAGCTCACAGAATATTGAACACAAACCACTCCAATTATTGGCTGGAGATGAACCACTGCTTTTCAAAAGAGTATAGAAATTCTTTCCAGGCTGACAATGACTAATTACCAGAAGAAATACCGAATTTCCTGCAGAGTTCAAATGCTATACAATTATCTACTCTACCTATATTTAAAACTGGTTTGAATTAGAGGCAATAGAATACTTATAGATGAAAATACATTACTTAGGCTGGTGTCTAATTGTATTTGCATGCTATCCTCAGTCATACTTCCTCAGAAATCAGTCAGAAAGAAAAGATAAGCACCATAGCACCAGTGTAACTTAGGAGAACACTCTGAGAGAGTAAGCAATGGTTTCTCTCTAGTGATGTTCCTGAAATAAGAAGAGAGAGAATGGGACTGTTGGAAAACTGAGTGGATGAAATAGTCAATCAGCCAACCAGAAAATGAAGTCAAATTGGATGACAATTTTAAAACTTCTTTTGAAAAAACAAATATTAAATTAGATTATGAATGATTTCTTTTGAATATATCTCATATACTTTCTATAACACTGTATAGTGTTTTGAGTTAATTATGCATTTCTGAAAAGTTAGTCCTATATTAAAAGGAAATGCTCCCTTTCTCTTATCACTACCTATATTACTACTGGTACCATTAAGTTGTTTAATCATTATTAATAACAATCACTAATGGACTTTTACTGTTGATTATATGGACACTACAAAATATATGAATGGCTTTAATAATTACTACCATCCTAGCTTTTCTTTTTTTAATTACAGAAAACCGAAGGAGCCAACATAAGCCTCTGTCAAGCATGTGCAATAGTCATGTAGAAAGATGATGCTGAAATTTCAATCACTGTGATTTCAAAGCCTTCCCTATGAGTTTCAGTGCTTTCTCACGTGGACAATTCACACACTGAGAGGCTAGTTTTAGCATCTCATGCTTCCTGCATTACCTATGCAGGGGTAATTTTTAAATATTCTTCACTGCTTCTATCTTCACAGATAGAATATATGTCAACTTAAACTGTGACGATTCTAAGATCAGAACTGGATAGAACATTAAGTCAATTAGATATAAATTCAGGAAATAAATAATTTGATACTTCAGACTTTTTTTGTATATTTATACACATATTAGAGACTTCACTTTTTGCAGTATGATCTGCCTTCTCTAAATCTGTTTGACTCTATAGACTCACATACAAAATTTCACACGGAAAGTTTAATTAGTTTGAGCTTGATCAGTAGATGAATGTTATTTCCCACAGGCAACCAAGGAAATGGTAACGTGTATTGAGATGGTAGGAAAAAAAGAAGACACAAAAGGAAAATACCATGATCAACTCCATCATAATTCACTTTGGCGTCCTCTTTAAAGTGATTTGAGTTAATTACGCCTTTCTGAAAACCTCAGCCCTCATCTCACAGAGGAAGAGGCCTTTGCTTCACACAGCAGGAAACATTCTAGGACTGTATTTTTCATTGCTTCCTATAAGAGAAAGATAAATTAAGATTCACCATGTCCTTCTAGTTAAAAAAAAAAATTGTGAGAAATTCAAAAGTTCCAAGGATAAAGTGTTCTTTCTTTTTTTTTTTTTTTCAAATTAGTTGCATTTGTATATTTATGTTCAAGAAGAAATGGTTATGGTAAGGAAAAGATTTGAATACACAAATGTAAAGCTAAGTCAATCTTAATTCCTGCCAAATGTTTCTTGCAAAGTATTTTGTGTACATGCAATATTTGTCATTCTATGTTTTTAATATTTATGAATTCAAAACTCATTTTCTATTTTATTTCAAAGTTATGTTTTATTACTCTGTCCTGAAATAATAAGATCAAACAAAATCATAATATTAATTTTATCTTACAAAATAATGTCTTCCTATCTTCCACTGAATTGTATGACTTCTGAGGACAAATATACCCAGATTTTTCTTTTCTAGAGGTTTTTGCCATAGGGAGCAAGCACTCGCCTGAGACACAGACAGAGGCAGTAAGAGGGAAAGTGAGAGATCACCCTAAGGGGTATGCACATGCCACAATCCCTTCTCCTTCATTCTCCTCCTAGGATCTTGGACGCACACACACAAGCACCTGGAATGAGTTTCAAGGAACTGGCCTCAGGAATTGAACCATGGTCGGTTTTTGGTTATGTGGGAATACAGTGACATAACCAATATTCCATCTGCTGGTCTCAGATACCAAGATTTTCACTACTTGCAGATTATAATGCCTCTAACATAAAATTTCAAATTGGTTATTTACTATTATTTTTCTCTTTCCAATGAAGTAACATCATTTGTAGTTAAACCAAATAATCAACAATACTTTTCATCGCTCTGCAATAATAATCTTTATTATACTTCAGGGTATAACAATTATCTGTTTAACCTTTTAATCTTTTGTTATTGTTGTTGTTATGGCTTTTACTAGCTTCTCTCTTTTCTTCCTCACTATTAGGATGACACCGCTATCCTAAAAATATTGAAATTAAGGTTAAAAATATTGAAACCAAGCAAATGCATACCTTATTTGTACACAGCTATCACTCCAAATTATTTTCCATTATGTTTCTTTCATCTTACTCAACATGTGAGTTCCATATTCTGTACCTAGGGCCTCCACTCACTGACCCATTTCCTCTTGCTGTTGTAATTTCCCCCTTTCATAGAACTATTATATCAAAAGTCACCAATAACTTCCTATGTACAAATAACTCATATTTGTCATCTTTTAATTTCCTCTTAGCATTTGGCCAACCTGTCATTTCTAGGATCGTAAGACAGTCTACTCTATTACCTTCTGTAGCAGGTGCCAACTGACTATATGTCTGTCTTCTGATTATTCCTTCTGTGTTTACATGTCCTCTTCTTCCTCTCACCACACAGATGTAGTAATTGCCCCCAATCACTTCTCTTACCATGTTCTTTCATTTGTTTTACCCCTTTAAACACAAGCTATTTCTACTAATAAATTGTTAAGATGATCTGACTCTGGAAGGGCTAAATTTACATGAATAGGTTGACCATATTATGAGCTACTTTATACACTTTTAGCTGCCTAATAGTACTATCACTAAAATACCTTCTTGAAATAATCATTTATCTTCTGAAAAAAAATTACTTTTAGCTTAATAACCTTGTCATTCACTTGGGCATATATGTTTAAAACATTAAGTTGAGGACCAGCATATGGTATAATGGTTACATCACTGGATTCTCATATAGTTTGGTGTGTGTGTGCATGCCTAAGATCCTGAGAAGAAAATGGAAGAGAAGGGATTCCAGAGTGGCCATATCCTGGGGGTGATTTCTCACTTTCTCTCTGTCTCCCTGACATATGCACATGATCTATAGCAAAAATCTCTCCTAAAAATTAATTTTTTACTGTTTAGTATAGCATGTGTATACATGTATATGTATTTTATGTATATAATATTAACATTATGTTAATTATGTATAATTTTTAAATTATAAATATATTTGTGTGTCAATTATTTTGTATTATAAATATTACATTAATGAATTTGAAAACAAAAATGTATATGTTTAATATAAAAATGTACATTTTTGTATTTATCATAAAATATAGCAAAAATATATAATAAAAATTTTATCAATTCAATAATGTCCACATATTACTAGTTGTAACAGAGTAGTGTTATAAAATTTCATTAAAGAATGCCTGGGGGGAAAATTTTCCTATACAAAATCAAAGTAACTTCTGTCACGTATTGGGAATTCATCTATGATGAACAGGATATTTCTCTTTAGCCTCTGTAGAATATATGACACTTGTTGACCTAAGCACACATAGAACTGAATTCACATTTTCTCCCTTATAATTTTTCCCAGGTGATTAAATTTGATGTCCATCAGTTGACTCACAAGAGAGTTTTCAGATAGTTAGTTCCAATACCACTTTTAATTTAATTGCCAGAGTGTGCATAAACTCAGAAGAGAGTAATAGCAAGAAAGAGAGAGATACAAAGAGAGAGAGAGAAAGCACTTCCCATGGAATATGGTCATGTTGCATTGCTTTCTCCTCCATTTCTCCATCCTGTCAGGATTTGGGGTGACACTCACACATGTGTTTGATGTATTTTAAGACACTGAGCCAGGATTTGATCTGCTGTGAGCCATTGGGTTCTGGCTTCCTATGCACAGTGCTAAACCCCTGTGCTATCAGACTGACCCAAAATGCCATTTTTTTTCAAACTTAGAAATGTAAAGTCACCATCTTGATATCAAGTGAGACAAGTTATTGAAGCTGAAAAATAAAGTATTCATCTAGTTACAAAAATAGAGTTATTAGAGAAGTGCTTCCTAACTTGGTTTAGTATAATTTCCAGGGCTTTACAGAAAAATTCCAAATATCAGAATGACTACACTCCCTAGACCAACCTCCTCAGAATCTATGGAGGTAGAACTGCGGCACCCGGATTTTTACTGCTTCTCTGGTGACTGTTGAGAGCGAAAATTGAAAACCTGAGTTTTAATAAAAATGGTATTAAGAGTTTATATGTTTTGCAAATGTTCCCTCACATAAAGAACTGATGACCAAATTTATAGGCAATTCAAACAGCTTCTCTGAAAAAAAAAAGTCAATCCAATGAAAAGATAGACAAATAAGCAAATCAGCCACAAAGAAGACAACAACAAAAATCATATAAAATTGCTCAATATCCTTTATCATAAGAGAGATAGAAATCAAAACCACAATGAGATACTGCTTCACCCCAGTCAGAATGACTAAGATTTTAAAAAGAAGAAGAAGAAGAAGAAATGATAAGTGCTGGTGAGATAGTGATGAAAGGGAGCTCTCCTATGCTATAGGTGAGAAAGTAATTTAGTGTAGCCACTATGGAGAACAATATGGAGATTCATCAGAGACCTACAAATAGAACTACCATATGATCCAGCAATTGCACTCCACGGTATCTACCTAAAAGATAGGAATACACTCTGTCAGAAAAACACTTGCACATTCATGTTTATTGCAGCATTATTTACAATTGCTAAGACATAGAACTAATCCAAAAGCCCAAGAACAGATGAATGGATTGAAAAAGTGTGGCCTATATACACTATAGAATACTACTCAGCCCTAAAAAGAAATGAGATATTTGATACAAAGTGGACAAAAATGGAAGATTTAATGCTAAGTAAGCTGGAACGTGAAAGAGAAGCATTGCATGTCTCCACTTAATATATATCAAATGCCACACTCTATGGTAGAAACAAAAAGATTAGACCATATAAAAGCACAGAAAGTGACTGTGGAATACCAGAGATGGTGTGTGAGGAGGTAGAAAAGGGGGAAAAAGGGTAGAAGGGAAGGAATCAAGGCAAAAATAAAGAAGCAAAACATTTATGGACACAAAAATCAAAAGTTACCTGTGAATGACAACGTACATGCTAATAGCTTTGATTGGACTGACATACAATGTATTCATGCTGGGAAAATTCATTTTCTATGTTGTAAAGATATACAGTTATTGAATATAAAAAAAGTAAAATAAAATAAAATAAATCGTGTGTTCTAATTTACCACTCCTATAATGAGTTGTGAGATTTATTTGTTTCTGTTTATATCTGGAATGATGAAATACTCTAGTCTTCCATGCATGATTCACACCCCAGAGTCTGAATAATTTTTTAGGAGCAGTCCTGCAACAGAGGACGTCCTTACCAGAATATCTGAACCTTGGCTCTATTGACATTTTAGACTGGAAAACTTTTTTTTTTAAATGATGTATTTTTTATTTATTTATTTAAATTGTGAATACCTATGTGATAATAAAAGTGTCTCCAGACATTGATAAATGCTTTCTGAGGGGGAAAATCAGTGCTGTTATAAAAATAACTAGTGTAAATTCATGGGAAAAGATAACCTAAGAAATGAAACCAATAGGAATTTGCAAAAAATTTATTGTGGAGTAATGAGAAATAAATGAGTACATTATGTTTTGTTTTCAGGCATAAGTAGGAAAATTGAGAACAGTTTTTTATCAAGTCTATGCTGTCAGTGATATTAAAATGCACCAGTGAGTTAAAAAAAAACTATTAAATGATGATATATTATCTATTATTAAAAACATTTTTGATATTGGAAATGGCAAAATAGGGATGGCTGCATAGCCTAGTGACTAAGACAGCTGGCTCTCACAGGCTGACTATTGTTCAAGTCTTGGTCTCAGAAAGCTGAAAAACACTGTAGGCTCACATTTGTACATGGCCAAAGTCCTGCTAGAAAGAAGAGACAGAGGAGAAGGATGGTGGAGTGGCCACACACCATTGGAGGGTACTTTCTTTCTCTGCCATTTTGTCTGTCTGACAAGGGCATGCACCCTGCAACTTTAATTTTGTTTTTAAATGGTGAAATATAAAGAAATGTAGAGTGCAGAAAATATCAAATTCACTATAGTCAATGTTCTATACACCACAATTTGCAAATCTTTGGAGATCTTGAAATGCATACATGCCACATATAAATGTGAGTTTAATATTTTAAAGCCACATTGAATGAAGGTTTTGTAATTTACTAATGGCTATGTCACTGGACTCCCATGTAGTCAACCACAGTTCGAGAACTGGACCCTTGTCTGCTCAAGATCCTAAGAAGAGAACCGAGGAGAAGGGATTGCAGTGTGGCTATCCCCCCTGGAGGGTGATTTCTCACTTTTTGTCTCTCTTGTCTTTCTGGCAAGTGCGATCACCCTATAGAAAAAAAATCTCTCCAAAAGAAAAGAAAGAAAGGGAAAGAAAGAAAAGAAAGAAAGAAAAACACACCTGAAACATGTGCATACTTACCCCAAATCCTGAGAAGAAATAAAAGAGAGGGGATTGGTGGCATAGTCATCCCCCCTGGATTGTGATTTCTCACTACTCACCCATCCTTGTCTCACTCTAGAGAGCTCACACTCCATATAGCAAAACAAACAAACAAAACAAAACGTAACTCAGTACATTTAATAAGTAGTGAGTACTATTTTTTTTTTTATTATTAAGTCTCATTCCAGACCCTTCTTGTAACCCTAGCAAGGGTAATGATTCAATGTTTATCTATTTTTTTGTAGGAGATTCCACTTCATAGTTCTTTGTTGTCAATATAGGGGAGGTAAAACCTGTATTTGAAATAACTTGATATTAAAGTGAAAATTAATCATATGTACTAACTCTACTTGTTAGCCCTGATGTAGGAAAAAAAAAAAAGAAAAAACAAAAATGGCAATATTAGAATCTTATATTCTCTAAATATTCTGATTGTCTCCTTCTGCCAGATTTAGAAGTGCAGCAACATAATAACTCTTTCGAATAGAAGTAAACCATTCATTGTCAGAATGCTTTGTCATCAAGCCTGAAGTGGAAACCCCAATAGTGATCAATTCTACATCTGACCTCTATACCCAAGCATCCCCATAGGCCCATATCTTAATCTTAGCTCCCGAATTTTTCCAACTTTATGATCAGGAAAACAACTGGAAAGAAAAGAACCCCCAAAAGATATAACACCAAGAGGAAATGATCATTTCTTTCTGCAAAATCTAAAACAAAAACTGGTCTAAATTCCGAACCTTCATGCGGGAGAGCCATTCTGAGTTAAAGGAAGCTTTAATCTCTATTTATTATGTTAGATGGGAAGAAGATTTCAAAAGAAGAATAAAGGCAACACATACTGAATATAAAGTAAATTTATAAAAAGTGTTCTTAAGTGATCGCATATTACAGAATATATTAGCAGTACAGACATACAAGCTTTTCACTTACTTTGATCATCAAACTAACATTTCAATTTTTGTGAATGTAGCAAGGGTTCTTATTCTTAAGATCATACCTCCAAGTTTTGCAATAAAGAGAGGAGCCTGGAGCACCTTCAGGAACAGGATGGTTCTCTGTTCCTACAGAGCAAAAGTGCGGAGGCACATGCCTAATTCTTTCTACTGATACTTTCATTTCATTTTATTTTATTTCATTTTCTTTTATACATTCAATCAATTCGGCTTACAAAATGAATATTTCAACAGGTGAACATTTCTCCCTAGTACAGTTGATAAAACTACAATAATGCTAAACCTCGCTATTTTTCTCCTTAATGTCCTTCCTCAGACCCTACATCTTCACTCACCCTCTTCCCACAACCATTTACTATGTTTCTATATCCTTTAGTCACTCAGTTTTGGACATTTTGAACCTTGCATCTCTGCCTTATTTTTTTGCCCTCTCGGGGCAGTAGACAAAGGAATTTTTCAAATATCCACAGAAAGAGATGCTTCTAAAAGAATGCTTTTACATAGCTGTACAAAAACTCTGCTGTCCACTGGGACCAGCAGTTAGCATAATGGCTATGTCTCACGTAGTTGAACACGGTTCGAGTCCCGGACCCGGTGGCTTAAACTCACACCGGGCGCATGTGCGTGCGTGCCCAAGATCCCGAGAGGAGAATGGAGGAGAAGGGATTGCGGCGTGGCCATCCCCCCTAGGGGTGATTTCTCGCTTTCTGTCTCTCTGTCTGTCTCTGTCTGTCTGGCGAGCACATGTGCCCTATGGCAAAAACCTCTCCAAAAAAAGAAAAATAAAGAAATAAAAAACTCTACTGTCCACTTAGACACATTTTTTTTTTTAACTGCCCAAAAACTTCTCAAAAAAAGAAAAAAATAATAAATAAAAAACTCTACTGTCCACTTACACACCTTTTTTTTTTAACTGTCAGAAGGCATGTGTACTTTACCAGAGACAGACAGAGAAAAATAAAGAAGGATAAAGCACCTCCCAATGGGACATGATCAGGGACAATTCCTTCTCCATTTTTCTATTCTGTCAGGATTCAGGGCATTTGCACACATGAATCTGGTGTGTTTTTTAAGCCTGCTGGCTGAGATTCAAACTGCAGTTGGCCATGTAAGATAAGACTAAGCATACAGGTCTTGCTCAAACTTAGAAACTTTCTAAATAGGAAACTGTATCATTCAAAAATAATAAAGTATTAATTAGAATTTCTATCACGAAATAGAATTTGATAAAACAGTGTCCTCAATTTTTTTTTTTTGTCTCTGAGAAACAGAGAGAGAGAGTAACAGAAGGTGAGAGTTCTCCCTCCTGCTCCCACTGTCCCTCCATTCAGGATGTTGAGCACACATTCCAGGAATATTTCTCAAGCTTCCAGAATTGGGAGTGTGATCTTGAGGTCAGTCATGTGGGATCCAGCTGCCTTCGCCACCATGCGACAGGCTGGCCCAATTTTTCGCATTCTTAATGTCATACATGGAGCTTGTTCATTCTATTGATCTTGTTATTTTAAACGAAGTTGCTGTAATGTTCCCAATAATCATCAGGATACTTTCAATTTCTTTATAATTTTGAGAATTTTTCTAATTCATCACATTTACTTCTGAAGAGAGCAGTAAGTCACAAAATGGCAGTAACTAAGGGAACACAAGACTGTGCAGACATGTGCCCAGTGACTAGATTAAGGATAATTATTCTCATTAAGCTGAAATGTACAGGCAAAAGTCAAATTTGTTCACTTCAGTACAATTATTCAAGTACTAGAGGAGTTTTTCTGTCTTGTCTGTTTGCTACATATATTTTTTAAATTGGCATAACCTTAACTTTGTAATAAAATGTTACTTCTATGACACAATGAACTATTCAGTCAATATTTACACCATCCTTTACAATGAAGAGGATAATGTGGATTCAGAGTATTATGCTTTGATGTCTGATTTTAAACTATAGTTTTAAATGATAACTTTTATTTAGTTGAACTTGCTTCTGCCATTAATGCTAAAGAGAAGGGTGACCACAAGCTGTCTTTTTCTAATGAGTGCCCAGGGGTTGGGTGATGGGAAGCTTCTCGAATGGCTTTTAGAATTATAAGTTCTTTAGGGCATGGATTTATCTGCATGCTAACCTTTCTGAGACACTAATTCCATTTACATCACCTTATGAATAATGAATAATAATGACAGAGCAAGTTCTATTAAAGATTTTAGTGTCTTGCTAGGTGAATCAAATTATTTCTTATAAATTAAAATCACCATTCGGACAAGCTGTAATATTCCGTACTAGTGTATTTCTAAAATGTACAATGTTTTCTTTTCTCTTCACTGATATTAGACCATAAAACAGAGAAGTTCTTTAGAGTGCTATTCATTCTTGAAAATAATGTCAAAATTTAGACTAGAGAAAAGATGAGTTGAAAGAGATTTATAGTAATCATCTACTTACTAATTTCTGGTGACATTAATAAGTCAAATTAAATTAATTTCACTCTCTTACATATATTTTAAGAATGATTTTGACTAGAGGTTGCATGCTTTCACCAGAGAGAGACAGAGTCAGAGTGAGAGGAGAAAACACCATTGACAGGAAATGATCACACCTCAATGTCTCCTCCTCCATCTCTCCCTCTTTTCGGGATTTTGGGCATGTACACATGCATACTTGGCATATTTCTGAAGCTCTCATATCTGGTAATCAAAGCACAGAGTTGACTATGAAGAATAAGACTGCCTTTATCATCGACCATAGAACTAGTCTAAAAGTTTTTAAATTCCATAATTAAAAATTATTTAGAAAAATATATATTCCCATTATAATGGTATAACTACAATAGTGGGCTAGCAACCCACGCCAGTGTTTAATTGGAAAATTGTATTATCTAGCCTGAGCAATAAGAAAAGTTTAAAATTCATGATCTAAATATAGCTAAATTAAGAACCAAGAAAAAGGAAAAAAGGAAAGCTAATTAGACAAAATACTAAAAAGAAAATACATTCTGATTTGTTTTGTTTGGGGAGATTTTTGCTCTAGGGCATGTGCATTCACAGGAGAGACAGAGAGAAACAGAGAGATAGAAAGCAAGAAATCACCCCCCAGGGGATGGCCACACCACAAGCCCTTCAAAGGAAATAAAATTTTAAAAAGCCAAACTTTAGTTCTTAGAAAAGACTTTTTAAAATAAATCTGTATAAAGACAAATTCAAACAAAAAGAAATAGATATATGCATGTGCACAGACATACAAATTACCAACATCAGGAATGGAAGAGGGTGTCACTGACTCTGACAGACATCTAAAGAACAGAAGGAAAATGCATTATCCAAATTGGACCAAGAATTTTGCCAACATAGATGAGATGATCAAGTCCTTAAAACCCATAACTTAATAACAAGTAATGAAGAAAGATAAATTCTGAATATCCTTGCATTTAAGAGACAGATTTAAATTATTTTCTCATAAAAAATTCAATGGCTTGGAACCAGCAGTTTATGTAATGGCTATGTCACTGGACTCCCTTGTAGCCAACCACAGTTTGAGGCCCAGAACCAATGGCTTAAACACACTGGGCGCGTGTGCGTGTGTGCCCAAGATCCCAAGAGGAGAATGGAGGAGAAAGAAGGGATTGTGGCATGGCCATTGCCCCTGGGAGGTGATTTCTCGCTTTCTGTCTCTCTGTCTCTCTCTGTCTTTCTGGCGAGTGTTATGTGCCCTATAACAAAAAAAACTCTCAAAACAAAACAAAGAAAAACTCAATGGTTCTTCAGTGTTTATAATGGTAAGTTCTACCAAACACTTAAGGAAAAAATAATATGAATAATGCACAAATTATTTTAGGAAGTAAAGAAATTAATTCTTCTCAACTCATTTTATGATGAGAATATTGCTTAGATAATAAAAACTAACCAAAATATTATATAAGAAATTTGTTTTAAATTTGTATGAACATAGGGAATAAATTCTCAACACATATTAACAAAAATATTAACAAATAAATTTCACATATATTAATAAATGTATAATATATTTTGTGTAGGGCTATAAGTTCTTTAGATACAATAAACATGCTTAATATAATTTGTCACTAAGAGATGCAAATTAAAGGCACAATAATGTAATACTACATGTGAATACAATTAAAAATGAAAAGAATTAGGTCCAGCCCACCCATGGTGGTTACGGCACCTGAATTCCACATGGCCAACAGTGACATTCGAATCATGGACCTGGAGGCTTGAAAAACACACTAGATGAGTGTGTCAGCTTGCCCAAAATCACAAAAGGTGGGAGAGAGAAAAGCAAAGGAGTTTCAGTGTGACTATTCCTCATTAAAGGTGCTTTCTCTGTCTCTCTCCCTTCCCATCTCTCTTTCTTTCTCTCTTTTCATTCAGTGAGTGCACACGCTCTCTGGCAAAACCAGAAAGTCAAAATAAGAATCATAAAACTAAGTATTGACTATGTTTTTGAATGATCAAAATTTCTATCATTGCTGGAAACACTTTAAATTTATGCAATAAATTTATACAAAGTAAAAAGTGCTTTACACATTTTTTTGAAAGATTTTTCTTTCTATAGGATGTGTATGCTCACCAGAGAGACAGTGAAAGACAGAAAGTGAGAAATCACCACCCAGGGGGGATGGCCACACCGCAATCTCTTCTTCTTCATTTCCCTGGAATTTTGGACACACACACACACACACACACACACACACACGTACCCTATGTGTTTTAAGTTGCCAGGTGTGGGAATCCAACTATGATTGACTACTTGGGAATCCAACAACGTAACCATTAGGCCACCTGCTGGTCCCATATTTTAAATTAAATATACAGTTGTTACATGATCCAGGAATAGCTTACTGACAGTCAGTCAGCAAATAGATATGAAAGCAGATGTCCATAGGAAAATGATAAGGCAAAGAAAAAGTGTATGAAAATTGTTCAAACAGCTTTGCTTATAATAACCCAAACTGGAAAGAGCATAGATCTGCCAACAAATAACTGTTGCTTAGAATATATAAACTGATATATGAGTACCATGGAAGGCTGCTCAACCATTAGAAACTAAAAAAATAAGCATATTACAATAGCAGGAGTAAATTGCAAAGTCATTATGCTGAGAAAAAGCCAAAAGCAAAAGAGTATATATTGTATCATCTTATTTCCACAGTGCTGGAAAACAGATCATTGCTTGTCCAGGTGGTATAGAATGGAAGGGAAGATAAACATTTGTCGTAACTTATTGAACTTTGCAATTAGTGCTTGTTCATTATATGATAAATACATAATATACATTCATTGCTTGTGTATGTTCACTAGATTATATGTATTTATCATTTTTCATGATGTGTCATAATGATTGTGTGTATATATATATATATACTCAAAACAATTCCTCATATGTTTTTAAACAAAATATTAGCTTTATCATTTACTTGGCTGTCAGTCAACATATCAGTTCTCATTTTAATCAACAAAAAGGTCATGTCCCCTTACCAAATCCAACCAACAATCTGGACTTTATAACTTCTACCAATTATAATTGCCAAAGTCTAGTTGGCATAACCTAATCCAGAAGTAACGCACAGTACTGTGTGACCTCTGTGAGCGATTGCACCGTCATAGATGTATGCACAGTGCTAATAAAAATCTCTGTTGTGCAGTTATAAGCAGAAAATATGTACAATTATGTAGTAGGTATTCATAAATATAATTATTTAAAGAATGTACAAGATAAAACAGAGTATAGTTGTCATCTAACAGAAATATATGATATTTTCTTTATATATTTTCTTTTTTTTTTAGATCTTGATATCACTTGTTCATTAACGTATATAGTATTGCCTTCTATGTTTTTGAGAATACAAAAGTTTGTATGGCATGTAAACTGCCATAAGCAACTTTAGTAATTTAGAAAAAGGTTAACTGTCTCTGGGTGATACACATGGTCATAATATACAAATACAGTGAATCTGCAGTGAACATTTGGGAAACTAATTGTACAAAATTGGATTCCTGGCTCATTTTTTTCTATTTACCTCTAATATTCACAATGCATGCTTCCATCATACCTTACATAACAATGAAGGATTATGAATAGACATTATATTATATACCAGAAAATGTTATTATTATACAGATGCTTACATATAGGACAGTTCTAAATTTTTAAGTGAGATGGCAATTACTTCAGCAATAATATCTAAGATTATTGAGAGAACACAATCAAAAGGTGTCAGGCATTGGGTTTGAGTACTTACTAGAAAGAACAGTTGCATGTATGTTGTATATGTAAACATGTGTACATGTTTCTTGAGATCTTGTTCTTTCAAACTCTTGAACAAAGAGTGTACATTCCAGTAGACTAAAATTTACCTTTTTATAGGGAAGATATGAGAATAGGTCATAAGTCAAAGGGCAAAAAGGAACACTTAGGTGGGTGCCAGAGGGCCTAAGGTTTAGTGGTAGGCAGTTATCCAACTGTTATGAATTGCTGCTGCCTAGCAACTGAAAATACTATAGAATTTGGGACTGTGCTCATGTCACATTACAGGAATGCAGGGATCCCCTTATGCTATGAGAAGTTGAGTTTGGCTACAAAGCATCAACTGGGCAAAGTAGGAGTAATCAGTCTCATCCTGCTTATTAAGAGTCAGCCAGATGGTTTAATGGTTGCATAACTGGACTCCCACATGGCCAGCCAATGTCCAAGTCATGGACCTGGTGGCTTGAAACTCATAATCACAAGAGGAGAATAGAGAAGGGATTGAAACATGGACATCCTCCCACCTCAGGAGGCGATTTCTTGCTTTCTGTCTCTCACTGTCTCTCCAGCAAGCACACACACCCTATAGCAAAAATCTCTCTAAAGATATAAAAAAGAATCAGCCATGGGGTCAGGAGACAGCTGGTTGCACAGTGGTTACATGGCTGGACTCCCACATGGCTGAACTCCCACGTGGCTGACAATGTTCAAGTCCTTGATCCATTGACTTGAAATTCATGCCAGGCACATGTGTATGTGTGCCCAAGATCCCAGAAAGAGAATGGAGGAGAAGGGATTGAGATATGTCCACCCCCAACGGGTGACTTCTCATTTTCCCTCTCACTGTCTCTGTCTCTCTCTCTCTCTCTCTCTGGCGAGTGCATACACCCTAAGACAAAAATAAACTGCTCACCTGAGGGATTTCAGGGGCTATTCACTTTATAATTTTGGTTGTGTTCATATTTTTTTTCCTCCAAATCATGCTCAGCAAGGTTCGACTCATGTTCCAAATCTTGCTTATGATCTATTTTTTTAAAATAAAACGTTATTGGAACTTAAACATGATTATTTGTTTGAATATTGATGGTATCTGTTTTCTTTCCTCAATAGCGTAGTTGAGTAATTGTGACAGATACCCTGGTTCTCCAAGCCTAAAATATTTACAATATGTTTCCTTCAGTAAATTTGATGAACCCTTCTCTTAACCCAGATTGTATTTCTGTTTTTCAGTTTGGCAAAGGATGTGTGGATTTGCCAAGAAGAAACAGAGAGAGACAGAAAGAGAAAGAGAGAGAAACCACCCATGCACCCAACCCGGTTGTGACCATACAGTATTCACTTTTCCCTCATTGTACTCCTGGAATTTGGGCACACATGCTCATGTACCCAGCATGCTTTTCAAGCTGCAGATTCAGGACTCAACTGTATAGTTTAGCCATATGGTATGCAGCCACCTTAACTACCATGCCAAAAGCTAGCCCACATCATATTTTTTTAATCTTATGAATAATGTCACACTGTTTCAAAAGGATATAAAATGTGGGCTGTAGTTTTTGCAACAATATATCTTCATATCTATTCATATATAGATATTGTTAACCTGCTTGCTTTTTGTTTGTTTGGTTAGAGAGTTTTTTGCTATAGACTGCATGTACTCACCAGAGAGACAGAGAGAGAGACACAGAGAGAGTGAGAAATCGCTCTGCAGGTAGATAGCCACACTGCAATCCCTTCTCCTCTATTCTCCTATTGGGATTCTGGGCATGCATGCACATGTGCCCAGGGTGAATTTCAAGCTTCCAGGTCCAGGACTTAAACCGTGCTCAAACATTTGGGAGTCAAGTGACATAACCATTATGCCAGCTGCTGATCCCAACCTGCTTACTTTTTGGCATACATTTTAGAAATCCTGTAATCCTCTCATTTATGTACTGCTACCTATGACACCATCTTACAGTTCCTTAAATAGCAATTCGATTTTTAATGGAATAAGAAAGGGTTTAATCAATATTTTAGGGTATCTATCTAAAATGTATAAATTCTATTTATATTTGTGTTAGGAAGAAAAGAAAACTATTAAAGAAATATTTAAAAAAAATAGTGGTTTGGGCTAGCCAATGGCGTGCTGTTTAAGGCAGTTAGATTTCGCATGACCAGATATGCAGTTTGCGTCCTGGACTCAGTGGTTTCAAAAATATGCTGAGCACATATGCATATATACCTTAAATATTGAAATGAAAAATGATGGAGGTGGGATTACAGCCTGACCATCCCCCATGAGGGGGTACTTTCATATTTTTCCTCTGCTTCTCTCTTCCTCTCTCTCTCTCTCCAGAAAGTCCATGTACCCTCTGCCAAATTTATTCCTCTGCTTCTCTCTTCCTCTCTCTCTCTCCAGAAAATCCATGTACTCTTTACCAAATTAAAAAAAAAGACTCCTGAAAACATCATAAAATTGTTAGTTAATGCCATTTTGATAAAGATAATTCCAATAAAGAGATCAGGGTCATACATGAATCAATTGATCAAACCTTTCTTCACCATACCTAAAACTTGACATTAAATCTTTGTGTGTGCCAAGGATTAAGAAATCACCACTGCAATTTTTCTGTCAAATAATTAAAAATAAATTTAACTTTTATTATAGTTATTTGACATTAAAGACTAAATAAAGGTACTAGAAAAAAGGAACAAGGTAGCCAGATTTAACTATCAGACATGAAATTGAAACCATTATCAACCACTCAGCACCAAACTCTCAGATCACCATATATATCTGGTTTCTGAAGTTAAGGTCAACAGATAGAAAGCCCCTCTGAACCTAGATCAAGTAGCAGCGTAATGAGCAAATGAATGAATTTAATATTAAGTGATTGGGTTTGAAGTGGTTTTTCATACAACAGTAGAAAACTGCTATTACAGAAAAAGCTGAATGAGTGTACATGGATGATTTATCTTTGTATCTAATAATATGCCTAACATTTTCAAATTGTTGTTAAAACTGTATTTATTAGGCCCATAAGTTACTAGAATACTGAAAATGAATTAAGTTGCCAACTAATAAACATCGAAAGTTTGGAAGATAAATGTAGAGGAGTAGGCATTTTCTTCTCTCTCTTTTTTTTTTTTCCACTTTTATGCTGGAAAGTAAAGTCATAGATTTATGAATATGAGAGACAACAGGAGTATCCTTAACAACATGGTAGTGTTCAATTACTAGGAGTCAATGTTACATGTATTCTTGGATACAACTTTTTGAATCTCACTTGTCAAGTTTTGCAGTTACACTGTAATTATCTATTTATATGTTTTCAATCAATGTCTTGGTATAAAAGGAGAGTGGAACTAATTTACTAAACTCTAGAAAAAGGTAAGAGTAAGAGAACATGAAGACTGAGAATCTGACTTTATTTACCAGAATTAGTTTAGATTAAAAGTAGAAATTATGTCATTCACTTTGGAAAATTAAACTCCATTTCTTGTCACATGCAGTAGCCATTATACTATAAGAACCAGTAAAATAATTCAAAATATATTTTTTCTCTACTAGGTATGCATTCTCACCAAAGAGACACTCCTTGCCAATTTAAATGATTTGTTTCATTTTCAGATGATTCATTTTATGTCTTTCCATTTAATATCAATTGGACTAGAAGCATTTGAATCTTATTTTTAAAAGATCACAAACACTGAATCATTAAGAGTTTAATGTGTGTTTTTGGTATATGTGTATTCAACTACTGTGACTAATCTTTTTTAACATCTGTTGCCTGATAGCGAGTTATTTAACTTAGTCTTCACTTCACTAAGAATTTAATAAGCCTTTTCATGAGAGTAACATTCGCTTAGTAAAATGATTCCTATCATTTCTGCATATTCTAATCTAGAATTGAGTTTTCTCACAATCTTATAAAATATTATACACAATTTACATGCAATCGCAGAAAATATTCCATTGGATACAAGCAAGTGCAGATGATGTGGCGGCTAAGATAAGATAGCATACGTGGCCAAGATAATGAAAAGTACATTAGCATCCGTTTTAAATTATAAGAAAACTAAGATGACTTCTTTTGATAAGTTTTATTTGCTTACTTCTTCATGAGAAAGAGACAAAGAGAGGTATAGACAGCACTCCTGGACCTCAATCCACCCCCAATTTTCACCACTTCTAGAACATAGATATACAAATGCCTGGCATAGTCAAAAGAGTCTGCAGATGAAAACCTAGAACCTTACCGTGTGGGTTAGCCAGTCACTTGAAAGATATTCTTTTAGAATGTTCTTTGTAGAAAACTGAAATTACTAGCTAAAACTGCTTGAACAATATAACTATTTTCTTTCTTTTTTTTTTCTTCAATAGCCAGAGGGTGCTCTGTGTTGTCTGGAGAGGGAGAGAGAGAGACTCCCTCACTGGCAATTATTATGCCATATCCCCTTCTCTTCCATTTCCCTTCTTTTGGGGATATTGAGTAAGCACTTTCATGCACCTGGTATGATTCTTTTTTGTTTAATTTTTTTTTTAGAAGTTTTTGTAATAAGTGCATGCACTCACCACAGAGACAGAGAGACAGAAAGTGAGAAATCACCCCCACCCCCAGAGGAGATGGGCACAATTTCTTCTCCTCCATTCTCTTCTTGAGATATTGGGCACACATGCAAACGTGCCTGGTGTGAGTTTAGGCCTTTGGATCCAGGACTTAAACTGCAGTTGACTACATGGGAGTCCAGTGACATAGCCATTACACCAACAGCTGGTCCCTTCACATGATTCTTAAACTATTGGATCTGAGTCTTAAAATGCAGAGTTGGTCACATGAGATATAGCTACGTTAAACATCAGACCTGGATGCCTGGAAGACTGAAGGACATTGTGGCATGGAGAGAGGGTATCAGTTGAGAATGCCTATCACTCTCTTTCTTATGTGCTCTCAATAAATAAATAAATACACACACATATATATCTGACAAATATGTAAGTACAAACTACTGTGAATAAAAATCACTTAAATTGCTATGCAAAGATTGTATTATTTAAAACACACAAATTATATTTAGGGCATGTGAACATACACATTAGGAATTCCTATTCCTTTAAGTGCTTATATTTCTTACAGTTATCTTTGAAATCTCTTTAAAATGCATTTTGATATCAAAGAATAAGTAAAATCATACATTTACACATAATTTTAAAATATAGTTTTTATGAACTGATTGTTTAAATTTCATTGTTTAAAATTTGACTTGCTCATATGCATCCTAAGTATTTCATTATGTCGCTGTTAGAGCCAACATTATTGTTAAGTTTCTTAAAAGTAACACCTCTGATTAGTATTTCCTACCATATCTAGCACAGAGCTTTGCAGTGATAGAGCTTAATAAATCATGGCAGTTGGCTGAAGTGATTGAATTTTATTTAGCAAATACTTCCTTGTAGCTTATATTAATAATGAAAAGTTACATTTCATATAACTTTTTAAAGATTTTTCACCCAAACATGTAGTATTAGAAAATGCAAATACTTCCTTATGCTCATGTATTTTATGTTATGTTTAATTATGTTGATACAAGAAAGCTACCAGTATATTTAAAAGCTTACATATTGAAAAGATATATTATAAAAATATATAAGTTTAAGGATCCAAAGGTTTTTCTAATTTAAATGTTTCTTTAGCATACTTATGTAAAATGTGGATCCATTTGAACTTTATAAGTTAATTACTATCTAATAGGTAGGTTATTTATTCATTCCTAGGTTTTTATTCATCATTCTTTAACTGGAATAAATGATGAAAACTGACTTTAAAAAGTAAAGACAGACCAGAAGATGTAATGAGAAGGATACATGTAGTAGAAGACTGCCTTAAGGTTTGGAATGATGTGGAGACTGGAATCCATTCATATGAAAGACTCTCAGGCCTTAGAATGAGGAGTGAGTTGTGAACAATACAGAGATGGCAAGCCACAGATCTATTACATTTGTGGAACTTAAAATGGATAGAGTGGGTTGAAGCTAGAGCCGGCAGGTGGCATGGTGATTAAAGGTATGGGATTCCCACATGTCTGACTGCAGTTTGAGTCCCAAACCTGGTGGCTTACTTTCTCACTTTCCATTTATCTCTCTCCCGCTCTCTCTGGTCAAACTAAAGTAATAATAATAAGAAGAAGAAGAAGAAGAAGAAAATAGAATTAAATAAATAAATCTTTTTAAAAAAGTGTTGGTTTAAGGAAAAAATTATGGAACAGCAAAAATATTGAAGAATAATTAGAATAAAATAATATACAAGTTTAGATGTCTAAATGTTTTTCCCCCATAGGGTGTGTCCATTCGCTGGAAACACACAGAGAAAGATAGTGAAAGGGAAAGTAAGAAATCCCCTCCCAGGTGGATGTCCACCCACAATTTCTTCTCCATTCTCCTCCTGGGTTTTGAGGCATACACATACATATGCCCTGTGTGATTTTCAAGCTGCCAGGTCCAGGACTTCAACCATGGCTGGCCAGGTGGTAGTCCAGCATCTTAACCACATACCACCTGCTGGCTCCAAAATGTCCAAATATTTTTAAAGAATTATTTATTTTATTTTATTTATTATTATTTTTAAATTTTACTATAGGGCACATGTGCTCATGAGAGAGAGGTAGAAGTGATAGAGAAAGTGAAAAAGTAAGTTGCCAGGTCCAGGACTCAAACCATCATTGACCGTCTGGGAGTCCAGTGCCTTAACCACCATACCAACTGCTGGCTTTATAATGGCTACATT
>NW_006160049.1:559586-576194 GCF_000334495.1 Tupaia belangeri chinensis
CACAATCTCATTCTAAAACTTCTTAAGTTAATAGTCTACTTGACAATTGCTATCATTTCTGTCCTCAATTTTTTTTTTCTTTTTTAGAGGATTTTGCTATAGGGCATGTGTGCTTGCCAGACAGAGAGAGACAGAGAGATAGAAAGCGAGAAATCAACCCCCAGGGGGGATGGCCACGCCGCAGTCCCTTTTCCTCCATTCTCCTCTCGGGATCTTGGGCATGCACGCACACACCCCCTGTGTGAGTTTTAAGCCACCAGGTCTGGGAAGCTAACCGCGGTCGACTACGTGGGAGTCCAGCGACATAGCCATTACGGTAACTGCTGGTCTCTCTATTCTCAACTTTTATCTCATATGTTTAAGTCTTAGTCCAAGGATCTTGGTGGTGTCTTTGAATTCTTTTTCTCTTTCATATACAGTATTTAATTCTTTTTTTTTCTTTTTCTTTCATTTATTTATTTATACATTTTTTCAGAAATATTTTCTTTACATATCAAAAAATTTTAGCTCATACTTCATAGTTCTTGACAGTTTATAAACAACTTTCAAAATTTCAAAATGCTGAATTTTAGAAATAATGTTCAAAATATTTTTTATAATTTTGTATGATTTTGTGACTCTATAACAGAAACAGTATGATTTTAAATATCTTGGAGAAAACATTTACATGTCAACTACTCAAATTGTTGAAAAGCAAATGCCCAGCACACTAGTCACATATAAATCTTCTCAATTCAGCCCTGCCTACCAAGTATTCAGTGATATACCATCTACTAGCAAAGATCAGTCTCTTTTTCTCCCTTCAAAGTCTTTCTCAAGATAATGCTCTGCGGTGGTTGCTCGTTTGCCATCTCTACTGGTTACAATGCTGGGCTGGAAAAGTCCAGGTTATTTTATGCTATGAATTCTTTCATATATCTTCTCTAATCCTCTCTGCCAGGCAGAACTATTTACAGTGCCAGGCCATCTTTCTAAGAGCTTCTGTTGGCTTACTTGAGATTCACCTTTGTTTCATAGTTTTCTGATTGATCTTCAGGTATGACATTCCAGTCAAAGCCCCGTCCAATCATGAGTATTTCCAATTTCTGATTCAATGCAACAGGCATTATTGAACTTATGCAAAAATCTTTCTGCCACAAAATAAGAATATTTCCCAATATTTTCAATTCAAGAGGGATCAGGAAGAAAGAAAAGTTTTAATTCTTTAAGGAAACTTTACAGACTTATTTTTAAAATATTTCTAGAATTCTACTGTCACCTCTTCCTATTGCTATCACCAAGATGCCATAATGTCTTTACCAGATCATTGCAATGGACTGCTAATTGGTCTCCTTGTTTCTATTCTTGTCTATTGACAATTTAATTTCCTCAAAGGAAAAAAAAAATTGAACTTTGAACACATTGTCCTATTGCTTCCCTTCTGAAACTTTCTGAAGTATCCCCATGTTATTAAGAGCAATAACTAGTCTTCAAAATGATTCATAAAGGCTTTCATAATCTATATTTCCCTTTACCTTTTCTATTTTTACCTTGAACGTCTATTCACCTTGATTTTATCCATCTGATCCACCTTTGGATCCTTGACACTCTTGATTGAACAGTTGTGCTTCAGATGTAGGACATTTGTACTAGCTAATCTCTTGATCTGGAACCTTCTTTCCATAGTAGATTTCACAGCTTTTTTCTTTTCTTTTTTTCATTTTGTTCAAATACTTGTTCTGTTATCACTCTTTAATGAGACCTTGTCTAATCACACTATTTAGTACTAAATATCCCAACTCTTAGAATTCTCAAATCTTATTTCTTTTCTTTTCTTTTTCTTTTTTTTTTCCTGTAATAATTAAATAACATGTATTACTTATTGTCTTTTCCCTATTTCTATTTATAAAGTCCAAAAGGCAAGGACATTTTTATTATATTAAAGAATGTATTCTGTCTGCCTAAAATGCTGCCAAAAGCATACTATGAACTTTGTAGCTTTACATCTATTGCTGAACTGATTAAATAAAGGAATAAAAGTTATAAGAAATAGTTGGCAAAATTTCCAAAATTTTCTGAGAAATTAATTAAAATCTGGATTGCACTCAGAATCAGTCAAGGATCCTAAAAAAAGGCAGAGATAATAACATAAAGAAAGCTCAAAAAGTACTAGAATAAATAAAATAAAATGGAAAAAAAGAGAAAAAAAGAAGCCGCTAGAGGTTTGTTTTTTTTCTTTTTTTTTTTGAGAGATTTTCACTGTAGGGCGCGTGCGCTCGCCAGACAGACAGAGAGAGACATAGAGACAGAAAGCGAGAAATCACCCCCTAGGGGAGATGGTCACACCGCAATCCCTTCTCCTCCATTCTCCTCTCGGGATCTTGGGCACGCACGCACGCACACGCACCCGGCGTGAGTTTTAAGCCACCGGGTCCGGGACACGAACCGTGGTCGACTATGTGGGAGTCCAGCGAATAGCCATTACTCTAACTGCTGGTTCCCTAGAGGTTTTTAAGTACAAAGAACAACACATGAAGGCTTTTGTGAATATTGAGTATGCTAAAAAAACAAACAGCCAAAACATTAATCATAAGTCTCTGCAGAAATTATAGTGAATGAAGCAACAAAAGAGAGATCAAAAGCACTTCCCAATGAGTCAGGATCATATTTCAATTCTCTTTACCCTGTTTTTTCTTTCCACCAGGATTTGGGACATGTCTGGTATGTCTTCGAAGCCATCAGACAAGATTGACCTGTCAGTTATGTGGATTCTGGCTTCCATGCACATGCTCTATGGGGCCACCCTCTAATTTGCCTCTTGATAAATCTCCCATCTTCCACATTTTTAATGATTGCATTTCATTGGTAGAATATGTACAAAACAGTACTAAATTAACCTCTAAGCTCTCAGCTCTTTTTGTAGTGGGAAGTACAGCAACAGCTGAGAGAAACACGTTGAAGTCAAGTGCATGTAAGTGTTTTGAGTTTTAAGAGTGTGCAATCGAGAACACAGGAAGAATTGGTTCCAAAGACAGGAAGAGAGACTATTCCCTTTGTCAAGGTGAAGAATAAAAACTGGGTAATACAAAAAAAAAAAAAAAAAAAAAAAAAACTGGATAATATAAATTGATATGATTAGGTGTAGATCATTACTGTATACAATAAAATGACTACCCAGAACAATAAGAAAGAGAAAATGAACTCACAAATTATCAGAATGTATCCTGAGGCACAAGTATTAAGGAAACATGAACAAACTTATAAAAATAAATCATAATCATTAATTTTCAAATGAATTACTTAGCTTAATAAAGTCTCAGGGAAATAGTGGAAAAATTAAAATATCTATTTGCTTGATCAAATGTTTTTGAGTTTATTTCACCATAGATGAGGTCTTTTTCTTTGTAGGTTGGTAGGTCTTGCTACCAGGTACATCTACTCAACAGACAGAGACAGACAGAGTGGGAAAGTGAGAAATCACTTTCCAGGAGAGATGGCCTTTCCATAGTCCCTTCTCCTCCATTCTCCTCTAGAGATTTTGGGCACACATGCAAATACACCCTGTATAATTTTCAAGCCTCTAGGGCCAAACTCAAGCTGTGGACTTGGCTATGTGGCATCCAGCACCATCTGCTGGCCTGCATTTTTTCTTAATATTATATTCTTATAAGCTAGCACCATATAAAACACATAATAAATATCAATCAAATGTAAAAATTCTTTTAAAAAAAGGGATGGATATATAATTTTTATAAATTGAATAATGTATTTTATAGACTTTCATTATGTTTTCCAGTACCTGATGTATATAGGTGATTAATAATATAATTTATGTGTCTTAGAAAGTCACATTTATTTTTATGAATTTAATTTTGTAATGATACAAATTTTATATTCCAGTTCTGTAAAGCTGCCATGTATGTTTATTCTACCTTACTTTGATTTTTACACTGATCTCTCTGTCATTGTTCATGACTTAGGAGACTTAGTGTCATTTCTATTTCTGCAGAGCCACTGCTAGAAAGAACTGAGAGTGTCTGAAAGAACTGAGAATATCTGCTCTCTAAAACTTTTCTGTCGGAAATTTTCCATTGTAAATTTTCAAATGAGGTCAGTAGTGGGAATAATACCAAAGCTAGTTGGAAGCTTTGACACCAGAGGGATTAATTTTGTCAAGTAAAAATTCCATCAAGCCCTTTTCTATTTCCAGTAGGAGTGTAATTTTCTCCCTACACTGACTGGAGTTCTGCTGCTGTTACCTTCTCAGCTGTGATAGGATCGATAGTTAGCCATGTAGAACACTCTCTCCCTTCTCCCTTAGTCATTTTTACCATTCACTAAAAATAAGCCATTTTCCCTATTCTGTGTTAGAATTGACATATTTATAAAAAGAAAGGGATGCAAATATGAAAAACCACCATCACTTGCTTGGATATATAAAATTTCAGCAAAAAAATAGCCATCTGAAACAAATATTTTAACATCACTTATATTATTGAAAAATTTAACATAAACATATGCATTCAAGCAAGACAGGAATAGCTTAAGAACTAATAAACAAGACATCGAAGAATTTGATAGCCTTAGTTTTCCATTTTACTCCAGTAGACTTTTCTGTGAGTATGAGGCAAGAATGCTTCCTTATTTGTATTGCTCAACATCCCATGAAGTCACTTAGTAGAACATCATTATCTTTCAGAAAAGGCTTTATCAGTTGTGAACATTTTAAAGCATATATAGAAATATAGTACAAAGAGTGGTTTTGTAGAGATGTGTGATGTGTTTAATTAAAACAGCAAACACTATATATCTTAGAAATTCCTAGAAATCCTATGGAAATTTGACAGCATATATCAAAAATTGAAAAAATTTTTACAAATATGGCAAAAAAAGAATTACCTTCAATATCCTAAAATATAATGAACTTGGAACAGTAGATAGTGTGGAGGTGAAGGCAGCTTAATCTCTTGTCAACTGTACAGTTCAAGTCCTGGACTTGTTATCTTGAAAAATCCACTGGACATGTGTGTGTATCTGCCCCAAAGCCAGAGAACAGAATAGAAGAGAAGGGATTGCAGCATGACCTTCTAGCCTGGGAAGGCAATTTCTCGCTTTCTCTTTCTCGCTGTGTCTCTCTTCAGTGAATGCACAGGCTCTATAGTACACAACAAAATTCAACCTCTTTATTTTGCAAAAGTAACTTAATCATTTTAACTTTATCATTTTGAACTATACCTATGAAATCACTAAAATTTACACATTAGTGGTGTGTTATCGAATGAGAAACTTGCATGCAATTTTTATTATGAAAGTTGAAATTGTATTAATTTTTTTATTATGTTAAATTTTAGTTTAGAATAAGAATGAAAATGATTCTTCACAAGAAAACTGTGATTATCATCTAAATACTTTTATATTCTAGCCCAGGTTAATAGATTTCAGATATTTTTATGTAACTATGATAATTTTATACTCCAATCTTTTATAATGTCTCATATTAAACTTATGTATATTTTTTTGCCTCACATGTTTAATAGCTTTGAATTTCTTTTTATGCTTGCTTTTTTATTTTTAATTTTATTAGATGATGCATTCTCTCACCAGAGAGTGGGAGAGGAGAAAGCACACCCTCCCTCCCCCTAAGGTGGACATGCTGTAATCCCTTCTCCATCTCTCCTTCCTTTCAGGATTTTGGACATGCATGGACACCTAGCATGCTTCTCAAGTCACCAGGTCTGGGACTTGAACTGTGCGGTCAGTCATATGGGATTCAACTGTTTTAACTCCTAGCCTGCAAAGCCAGCCCTTGTGATTGCTCTCATAATTGATTTAGAATCTTTTATTTATTTTGGTGCCCAAGGCAATATGTAAATTTCTCTTCATATTATAGCTATCCATTTTAGATTAATTTCTTATTTTCCACCTTTTCTGCAGAGAATATAGACTGAACATCATTGATATTTTATAATTACTTTATATATATATTATTTATTTACTCATTTTATTACCCTAGAGTATATTATACATAATATTTTCTTACAAATAAATTATGTATGTTACATCTGCTAATATTTTAATACTTTATTATTTCTGCTAAAGCTCTATCATATTCTAAATAATGTAACTGAATTTATCTCTGCAGTTTTGTAAACTTGTTTACTGTATTTCATGGCTTGTTAGGTTCATAAATATTTGTGATGGATATTCTTTTTTCACTCTTAACTTTTTAATTTGTTTTTGCTAGAGGGAACTTTCACTCACCAGAGAGAGATGGAGAGAAGAGAGAAGAAAGTGTCTCACATGGGGAATGATCACTCCACACCCTATTCTCTTCCATCTTTCCCTCATTTCAGTATTTTGGGAACACACACATGCATACAGCATGTTTCTCAAGCTTTTTGTCAGGTACTCGGAGCCCACAATTGGCTAAATGGGATCCAGCTATCTTAATCGCTAGTCCACAGAGCTGGCCCAGCATGGCTATTCTTAGTCCATTATTAATTGTATTGTTATAAAATGCACAATAACACATATTGTCCATTAAGATTTTCTTTATTTCCTTAATATCATTCTTATCTCTCATCTTTTCTCTGGGTATATATGTGTACATTTGTATATGTGTATATTCAAATTTCTGCTTATTTTCTATTTTAGAAAACATAGTGGTGAATATCATTTTATTCAATTTGCAAAAGACTTTGGATTTTAATTTGTGAGTTTAATCCATTTGTCGTATTTTCATGATCATTATAGGGATGTTTTTCTAACTTTCTTTTTCATTTATACTACTTTTGTTACCCTTTCCTGCTTTGAAATGAAAAAGAGTTTTCTCTGTTAGATTAATAATCATACATTCACATTCTATTTTTGTATCTGTTGTTCCACTCTCTAAAGAACATTTATGTTAACTTACAGCAATTGAATGCTTAAGTAGTCGATTATATATACAGATATAGACACATTCTCATAAAATGAGCATTTTAGGATGGTCTTACTTTCTCATTTAGTATAAAAATGAGGCATAGTTTGGAATAATATTAGGTATTATTTTAGTCCTTGAAAATAATAAGCTAGTCTAAGAAACTATTAAATACCAAGATATTTGATTACTTTTACCTTCTATAACTCTTCAAGCATTTCTCTTTTTCCTGATTTATTCTTCCAAATGCTGCCAAATTATCTCCAAAATATATTCAGCACAGATTTTCTATGATGAAGCTGAGATGACTTGTCTATCTGATGGTGTTTTTATTAGTTCCTTGAATTAAATTTAAATTTGAATAAATATAAAATTTAGATGGTAAAGTTGTTTCTTGCAAAAAAAAGTTACTCCTTTAATTTTCTTGTATATAATGTTGCACCCGAGAAATCTGATAGTTTGATTCTTCAAATGAGTTTCTGAACTTTCCATAAAAATTTTTATAATTTTCTCTTTAATATTATATTCTGAAATTTTATATACTTCATATTGGAGTGGCATTTATTTTTCACATTTGTTTTTCTCTTTGTTTTAAAAAGTTTCTTTTTTAACTTTTTGTCAAATATTTGTCAGAGAGTGTGTTCACTCACCAGAGAGAGACAGAGATAAACAGAGAGAGAAAATAAAAAAGTACCTTCACCCACCATGAGAAGTGGTCACACCATACCCCTTTCTTCATTTCTTCCTCCTTTCAGGATTTTGGAAACACACACACAAACGTACCTGGGGTGATTCTCAAGCAACAAGGTCCAGGACTCGAACTTGGTGGTTGACCATGTGGGGATCCAGGTACCTTAACCGTGACTCCACAGAGATTGTTGCCTCTTTGCCTCGTTCCTTTTTGTTGGAATCTTACCATGTGGATCCTGGAAGGCATGATAAAAAAAAAATCATGTACATTTTTATGGAACCAAATTCTTTATATTCAAAGATATTGCTGTAAGATTAAACATGTTTTAATTGCAGTATATGTGCTATGCAAGAAATTTACTTTACCTCTTTATGCCTCAGTTTACCCAAATTATAAAAAGGAAAACTATCAGTGTATAACTCCTTTGGTAGTTCATTGAAATTAAATATCATAAAACATTCAAATGTCTTATAAATGACCTTATGTTCACTTAATACTTAAAATTTTAAGCAAATATACAGGTTTATATGAGGGACTTTTAAAAATATCATGGAAAAATACAATTAAAGTACCAGTTTATTTTTGTACAAACATTGGAAGTACATAGGTAGTTTTTCAACATGTATATTACTTATACACTTTTTGAGGATACAGAGACATACACAACTGTATACCCTCCCCCCCTCCACACACACACACACACACACACACACACACACACAAGCACACCACAAATGTCCACATATATTATACATAAGTGCCTGTGTTTATGTATTTATGTGTAAATCTCAGAATAGTTGCTAATTCATGGAAAGGACTTTAGAAAACTTCGCTATTATCATTACTTTTTAAAAAAAATTTTTTTTAAGTTTTTGCCATAGGTACTGTGCACTGACCATAGAGAGAGACAAAGAGAGACAGAGAGGGAAAGTGAGAAATCATCTCCCATGGAGACAGCTATGCTGCAATTCCTTCTCTGCCATTTTCCTTTTGGGATTTTGGGCATGAACATATATGTTCCCAGTGTAATTTTTGTGGGAGTCCAACGCCTTAACTAGCACACTACTTCTGACACCCTTATCTGTCTGTCATTACTAAAATGTCTGGAGAAAAAGCCAAATGTGAAATGCTTAAATGCCTGCTGCATTTATGGATTTGGGGGACAAAGGAAAAGTAGTAATCTGCATACACCATGCCAGCCAGTGGCTTGATGTCTAAGGTGGCTGGATCTCCTGTGGCCAACTATTCTAGTCTCCTCTTGGGATTTTGGGCATGCACACACAGGTGCCCAGTGTGAGTCTCAAGCTGCCAGGTCTGGACTCAAATTGCAGTCGACCATGTTGGAATCCACGACCTTAACTACCATGCCACCTGCTGACCCAACTAAGGTGCAATTATCTTTTTAGAATTATTTAGTTTAACTTTATTTATGTATTTACTTTTTATTTATTTAAATTTGACCAGAGATGAACAGAGAGAGAAAGAGAGAGAGAGACAGAGAGAGAAAAAGAGAAAACAAGGTACTCCAACGTGGTCAGCCATGTGGAAGTCCAATTCTCTTAACCACCACACCACTTGCCAGCCCCTAAGGTGCAATTCTCATCATATTAGAGATATATCATGACGGTGGATTATGATTGCTGATGCTAATCTTGATTGTCCGGCTGAGGTCATGTTTATTGGATTTCTTTGTAAATTACTCTCTTATCCCTTTTCATATCATATTCTTTGGAAACAAATTATTATTCACAGTCTACCCTTAAGGAGTTACAAGTTATGCTCAAACTTGTTGATGATAGGGTATCTACATAAATTATTTATAAATCTTCTAACAGGATATTTGTCTCTTCTTTTCCATTTATTGATCCTTCTATTTATTTATGTTAGCATGGACATGTGGGTATTAATTTATTTATTTTTAAGTTTTTTGTTTATTTATCTCATAAGAGAGGAAGACAGAGACAGAAAGACAGTTAACTATAACCAGTCCCCACACTGGGATCTACCTCTAGTCTCAACTGGCTCAGATCAACATAAAGGAAAGTCATGTGATATGAACCGAAGGCATCCCATTTGGGTCCAGCTGTGCTAACAGTGTGCCACCACCTGGCCACCTGAATATATATTTCATATGTTGGGTTAAATAATAACGGTACTTTATTAATATGCTTACTCAAGTTGTTACAGCCTTGGCATCAGGAACTCTTTCAGTTGGTTTTATTTCCATTAACGTATCCCCACTGTTGTTTAATTTAATTTTGTTTTTGCCTTTTTGAATATGTTATTTCTTTCTGACAAGAAGCTCCACCCACATATTTCATATTTTCTACCCAACGCTACAACCATCCATTTTTCCAAGGAGCTCTGGTTTCTCTTCTTTTGGTTGCTTGCTTTGCCTGTTGCTCATGAAATATCTGTGCTTCTAGCTCTCATGTAATAAAGTAAAGGAATGTACATGGGTGTAACAACGAGAATATATGCACACATCTATAAATATTCTAAATACAATTATGTCTATCCATATTAAGTTAAACATGAGTTTATAGTAATCCTTCCAAATCAAATTCATTATCACACAATCTAACTTCAACTCTTTCTTAGCCATAGCTTCCCATTCTAGTAAAGAAGACCCACCATTTGACACCTTGTGAACTAGAATATAATGTATATGAAGTTCATTTTGTCTTTCATATTAAGGATCTCACACATTTATAATTTACTTGGGTTCTCATGTGTTCCTTACTTTCCTCAATGAGGTTCTAGCATTTGTTTATAATACAGTTAGATTTTTCATCAAAATTTGTAAGAGTCTGAAGAATGGGTCCTAGGACTCCTCAATGTTACAAATAATTACATTTACATAAATAAATTTATTCTTTATGCTATAAGTTTTGATAAATATATAAAGTGGCAGATTTTCAATTTTAGTATCATGTAAAATAGCATCAGTGTTCTGAAAATAATCAGTGATTTATTTATTGAAAATCCCACTTTTTCCAATCTATGAATAACCATTAATTTAACATATTAAACTTTTATATGACAGAATGTATAACATGAATGAAATTATACAATATGTGCTCCTTTCTTTTTTACTTCTAAAAGCATTTTTTGGTCATAAAATATGCATAACATAGGGAACAGCAGTTGGCGTAATGGCTACATTGCTGGACTCCCATGTAGTAGACCATGGTTGGAGTCCCGGACGCAGTGGCTTAAACTCACGCTGGGCACGTGTGAGTGTGTGCCCAAGGGCCCGAGAGGAGAATGGAGGAGAAGGGATTGTGGCATGGCCATCCCCCTGGGGAGTGATTTCTCGCTTTCTGGCTCTCTGTCTCTCTCTTTCTGGCGAGTACATGCACCCTATAGCAAAAACCTCTCCAAAAACAAAGAGAAAAAAAATATACACACATAACATAAATGTACTCCCTTTAAAAATGTTGTTATTTATTTATTTAATTTTAGATCTTGCCATAGAGTACACGCTCTCACTGAAGAGAGACAGAGAAACAGAGAGAGGGAAAAAGAAGTCCCTCCCCAGGAAAGTATGATAATACCAAAATCCATTCTACTCCATTCTCTTCTTGATATTTTGGGTTCCTACAAATATATGCCAGGTGTGATTTTTCAAGCTGCCAGATTTGAGACTCCCACTGTGTTTGGCCATGTAAGAATCCAGTGCCTTAACCACCATGTTATCTGCTGGCTCCCCCCGTTAGCCATTTTAAATGTACAGTTCTGTGTCATTAAATACATTTATATTGTTGAGCAACTGTCACTAACATCTATTGCCAGAACTATTTTATCTTGCCCAAATGAAACCGTAGCTACTATTAAACATTAACTGCTCATTCCTCTTTCTACCCACACCTGGCAGTTATCATTCTACTGTCTATACGTTTAACTATTTTGGCACTTCATATAAGTAGAATCAAATTATATTTGTGCCTTGTGGTTGGCTTTCAAGAAATGCCAGGGACCAGAGGTTAGCATCATGGCTCTGTCTCTGGACTCCCATGTAATCAAATATGGTTCGCGTCCCTGAACTGGTGGCTTAAAACTCACGCTGGTCACATGTGCGTGTGTGCCCAAGATCCCAAGAGGAGAATGGAGGAAAAGGGATTGCGATGTGGCCATCCCCACTGTGGGGGGATTTCTCACTTTCTGTCTCTCTGTCTGGCGAGCGCACGTGCCCTATAGCAAAAACCTCTCCAAAAAAAAAAGAAAAGAAAAAGAAAAGAAAAGAAAAGAAGAAATGCCAGATATAGTGTGTGTGGAGGAGTGGGACCTGGGGAAGGACATTTGCAGGAGGGGTATGGAGATAGAGCATTGATGGGACGGGGAAGTAGCGGTGTTATCTGTTGAAAATATTTTTATCAACTGCACCTGGGAGAAATGTTAACATATTGAAATGCTCACTTTGTAAGGTAAATAACATGAGTAAATGTATAATAAACAAATCAATAAAATTTTAAAAAAGAAGTGCAATGATATACCATTGTATGGATATGTGAAATTACTTTGAAGAGCTGTAGGAAAAGAATTATGTACAAGTTTATTACTGGAAACAAAATTCAATCCATGGATTGCTTTTTTCTTTATACACATTTTCATAAGCTTTATGAAAACTCCTCATACTGTACCCCGTTTTGTTTAGACATTAATTTTTAGGTAGAAATTTGTGTTGCTTTCTCCTTATTTTGGTTCTAAATTTGTACGTATTTATGGATACGGTGTGATTTTGGATTAACTGAATACAATGCACAATGATCAAAATGGGCCAACAAATGTGTCCACCATCTCAAACAATTACTTTTGTGTTGTGGGCATTGGAAACACTCTTCTAGCCATTTTAAAATAAACATTGAGTTTTCAACACCTACAGTTGCTCAGCTATATGATAATACTCTAGAACTTATTCCATTTATCTTCTTAAAATGTATATCCATTTATCAAATGCTTCCTATTTTCCCTTTTTTTTCTTCCCGGTTTCTGGTATCCACTGTTCCACTTTCCCCTTTTATGTGATCAAATCTTTCAGCTTCCACTAATAAGTGAAAACGTACAGTATTTATTTGTCTTTCAGAACCTGACTTATTTCACCTAGCATAATTTCCTCCTGGCTCATACTTTTAGCCACAAAAGACATGATTTCTTCCTTCTTATGACTGAACAACATTCCAGTGTGTGTGTATGTGTATTTTCTTAATATCTTCATCAATTTGTGGTCACATAGGTTGACTCTATAGTTTGGCTATTGTGACTAATACTACAATAAACACAGAAGTGCAGATATTCTTCAACATACTAATATATTTTTCTTTGGCTATGGACCGGGTAGTGGGATTAGTGGAACAGATGGTAGATCTATTTTGAGTGTTCTGAGGAACAGTGAAATTGTCTTCCATGATGGCTGTACTAATTCACATTCCCACTAATAGTGCACAAGAGTTTCCCTTTCTCTAATTTATTCTGGAACTGATCATCTTTTTTTTTTTTAATAAAATCATTCTAAATACACTGAGGTAATACTTCATCACTTCATTGTTGTTTTGATTTCATTTTTCTGTTGATGAATGGTGCGCATTTTTTCCATGCAGTTTTGTCAATTTTTCTTCTTTTAAAAATTGTCTCTTTGGAATGATTAACCATTTTTAATTGGATTTATTTTATTTTATTTTTTTGGAGAGGTTTTTGCTATAGGGTGCATGTGCTCGCCAGACAGACAGAGAGAGACATAGAGATAGAAAGTGAGAAATCACCCCCCAGGGGGGAAGGTCACCGCACAATCCCTTCTCCTCCATTCTCCTCTTGGGATCTTGGGCACGCACATACACGTGCCCGGCGTGAGTTTTAAGCCACCTGATCCGGGATGCAAACCGCGGTCAACTATGTGGGAGTCCAACAACATAGCCATTACACTAACTGCTGGTTCCCTGGATTTATTTTTTGATAAGTTATTGGAACTTTATGTATATTCCTGTTATTAGTTTCTTTTGGATGTTTAGCTTGTGAATATTTTCACTCATTTTGTAGATTGTCTCTTCACTTTGTATTAGTTTCATCTGGAGTTCAGAGATCCTGAATAGATAAGGGATTATGTACAAAGAGAACAAAGCTGGATGCACCACGTTATGTAACTTCAAAATACATTAGAAAGCTCTAGTTTAAATTGCTGCTGTCTTCTTCAGTAAATACCTTCCTTCTTATTTTATAAAAGTTACACTATTATCACTTCACATTTCTTTTTTTTTTGGGGGGGGGCAGGGCAACCCATGGTTAAGGAACCTACAAGGAAATACCTTCCTTCTTATTTTATAAAAGTTACACTATTATCACTTCACATTTCTTTTTTTTTTGGGGGGGCAGGGCAACCCATGGTTAAGGCAGCTGGACCCTACAAGGCTGACTATTCAATTCAAGTCCTGGAATAGGTGATTTAAAAAACAATCTGGAATCATGTGGGCAAGTGCTCCAAATCCACTTCCGCAAATCCCCAAAGGAAGGAGAAATAGGGGACAAGAGACCATGAACTGACCATTCTCCTTGAGGCATGCTTTTTTACTTTCTTTCTTTCTCTCTGTCTCACTCAAGCAAGTGGATGGACTCTCTGGCAAAATTATTTAAATAAATAAATAAACAAATAAATAAATCTCTCCACTGCCCTCTTAGAATTTTCTCTAGCTTTTCTTTTTGTTCATTTTTAAAAGTTTTGTTGTGGCATTTTACAGTCAAAGATATGTCAAAATAACCCAATACAATGAACTCCCTTCACCCACATCACATACACACAAAAGAGTGACTGTTTTCTATTAAATTCCTAGCATTTTATGGACTGCGGGATGGACTGCCCTTTCTCAAACTATCAACTTTTAAGCAGGCTTTAACCTGCTTGCTCCTCCTGAAACCTACCTTCAGGAAATTCATAGAAGTCAATATTGCCTATAAACTCTCCAGAGTTCTCACATTCTAATGGTTAACATGTTCTACTAAAGTATTCTAAAATACACTCTAAAGGCAGTATTATATGATATGTACATAAATGTGTATACATGCATATGTGTGTGTGTAAGTAAATTAAATTATAACTTAGATCGAATTGTAATTTACTCAGTAATACGCAATCCAGGGGTTATCAACTAATATTTTATCAGAATGTTTAAACTCCAGGTGTGGGTCCTAAATTAATTTTAGTCATTTAACTTCTGATCAAGATGGGGATTTTTACTAATTATCATAGTGAAGATCATAGTTTTTTGTTTGTGATATTAATAAATTGTTAACTAGTATTATAAACAGGCTTGGAATCTCATTTCCAAAATTTAAAGCACTGAAGTTATGAGGATTGGTTTAAATAGCTTAGATAGACTATATATCTACCAATGCCTGTAATCTATATCTGTAGGGAAGGCATTTGAAGCTTAATCGGTAGATGATACCCATTCTAACTATCATTATGGAAAATTTCTTATTACTTCAAGACGATCATAAGAATAAATAAAACCTACCACCAAGAGTAAAACTCAGCTCACTTTTCATGCAAGTTGATGGTTAAAGTATCTTAAGGAACAAAATATTGACATTTTCAGATTTTATAGAACAAGTTCCATGAACATTTTTTGTGCTGATTTGCACTTAAACATTTGTTTGATAAATATTTGTGATGAGGACAAAGTTTGATTTATACTGCCTTTTGTAATAAACTGTTAACATGGTGGCAGAGACAAGAGCTAAGTTCATGTTCACGTGCTTAAATATTTATCAGTGGCTGCAATTATTTACCCAAATGAACTAAGAACCCTGCACAACCAAATTAACTAAGGTTAATGTGCAAAAGCTAGTTCCTGAAATTTACATTCACTCTTACATTTATAGTTCTGCAAGATTGATTTTGAGGTAAGAGAGCCAGAGGTCAGTGTTAGTTTTCTACGTTTATGGCAGTTAGAATCATTGTTATTTCTCTGTAACATAAATGTATATATTCCTAGTTTAATATATTGATAAATGCTTTCTGCCAGACCAAATGACATATCTAAGTGATTTGCTTTTATGTTCTGCTAAATGAAGCATTTGATTTTACATTATTACTTAGTGAACACTAGAAGTTGTCAACAGTACTATGCAATGTTATACTAAACTCATTCCAACTATTCTCAGTGGGGCTTTTCTTGCCTGTAATCTGAATTTTTATTTTATATAATTTTTCTCCTAAAAGACTACTTATTAAAATTGCATGTACCTTATGCTGCAGATAAATATTTCCCCTTTTATTTCTAGAGCTAAAATTTCTAAGCTCTGTATTTTCTATACTTAGAAATATTCAAAAAGTTACACAACCTCTTTAAGAATATTTTCCAGTTTTTACGTGTATATTTCATAAAATTTCATGTGAAGATAATTACTTTAATAGTGTATCTCCATGTTTTTATGCTAAGATTAGTTTTGGCTGATAATGAAAGTTGCATTTTCATTTAAACAAACCATGCACAGGGGCCAGCAGGTGGTTTGGAGGTTAAGGCTGCTGAATCCCATATGGCCAGCTGTGTGTTGGAGCTTCCAACCTGATGGCTTAAAAATCATGCCTGGCACATGTACCCAAAATCCCAAGAGGATACTGGAGGAAAGGTTACCGTGATGTCGCCAGCAATCCTGGGGAGTCATTGCTCACTTTCCCTCCCTCTATTTCTCTCTGTAGAGTGCATGTACCCTAAAGCAAAAGCTAAGAAATAACAAAACAAAACAAAAACAAAACATGAACAAGCAATTGTTCTTGGAAATATCAATATTGACATAATTAAATTAAATGTACTTCAATGTCTAGCAGTTTTGAAATTCAACAAGAATTTTCCTCAACTCATATTTTTTTGTTGTTTTTGTTTTGTTTTAGGGTAAGATAGTGTTGGAATTGATGTGACTTTAACTTAATGATTGAATATATATGCAACAGTAAACCACTAAATTGCAATATCTGAATCATTATTTGTATTTTTTTTTAAGTTTTTTTTTTTTTTTGAGAGAT
>NW_006160049.1:576294-581457 GCF_000334495.1 Tupaia belangeri chinensis
CCTTCTCCTCCATTCTCCTCTCAGGATCTTGGGCATGCACGCACACGCACGCAGCGTGAGTTTAAGCCACCGGGTCCGGGATGTGAATCCCGGTCGACTCATGGGGATTCTATTGACACAGCCATTACACTAACTGCTGGTCCCTTTTTTTAAGTTTTTGCAATGAGTGCTTGTACCCACTGGAGAAAGTCAGAGGAAAAGTGAGAAATCACTCCCAGGGAGATGACCATTCTAATCTTGGGATTTTGGGCCTGCGTGCACATGTGCCCTGTGTGATTTTTCAAAGCCACTGGATCTGGAACTCAAATTGCTATCAGTCACATGGGAGCTCAATGCCTTAACCACTGTGACACCTGCTGGCCTTTTATTGATATTTTCAAATAAAATTGCATTTATAGAAATTGGATCTGAGAGTGAAAAACTGTTATAAACAGGAAATAGGATATTATCAATACACCAGAGATCCCCTTTTGTCCTCCCCCAATCACCGTTTATCCAAGAACATCACTTTTATAACTTCTAATACAAAAATATGCATTACCTGTGTCTTAGATTTATATTTATAGGAACATCTGATCTATAACATCTCTTTTGTATATGTCTTCTTTTATATAAAATTATATTATAGAGGAGCCAGAAAGCCTGTTGGGTACAATTTTTCCAACATGTGATCACTTCCTGTCTCTGTGTCACATAATGGTAACTCTCCCCAATACTTCAAACTTTTTCACATTATGTCTTTTTTGCTGATCTATGACCAGTGATCTTTGATGTTACTATTCTAATTGTTTTAGAACCCCACAAAATATGCCCAGATAAGATGGCTAACTTAATCAACACCTGTTATATGTGTTCTGACTGTTATACTAACCAACCTTCCCCAATCTCTTTACTTCCTTTTTGTCTTATCTATCCCTGAGACACAACATTATTCAAATTAGGCCAATAAACAGTTCTACAATGTCCTCTAAGTGTCAAGTGAAAAGAAAAGCCAGGTGTCTCTTAATTTAAATAAAAAGCTAAACATAATTAAGCTTAATTAGGAAGGATGTCAAAGTCAAGATAGTAGGGACCAGTAGGTGGCATGGTGGCTAAGGAGCTGGACACTCCTACATGGCTGACAATGGTTCAAATGGTTCAAGTCCCAGACCTGGTGGCTTTCTCTCTCTCTCTCTCTCTCTCTCTCTCTCTCCGTTTCTCTCTGTTCAAATTAAAATAAATGAATGAATAATTTATTTTAATTTTAAAAAAGTTAAGATAAGTTGAAACCTAGACATCTTGTTCCTAATAGTTGTTAATCACGAATGCAAAGAAAGAACTTTCTTAAAAGATATTTTGCTATAGGGCACATATGCTCACCCAGAGAGACAGAGAGAGAAGAGAGACAGAAAGTGAGAAAGCACTCCCCCAGAGGGCTAGTCTTGAGATTTTGAGCATGCGTGCAAATGTACATGCCTGGCGTGAGTTTCAAGCTGCCAGTCTGGGACTCAAAATGCAGTCAACTATGTGGGAGTCCAGTAAAGTAACCGTTAGGTCATCTGAGTCCTAAAGGAAAAATTATTAAAGGAAAGTAACAATGCTTTATCAGCGAACTATAAATGAAATCAAAATGGTCATCTTGCCTTATTATGGAGGATTTGGATGGCAAATCTAACTAGCCACACCTGTTCTTTAAATTGAAGTCTAATCCATAGCAAGTTCCTAATTCCTCTCACTTACATAAAGGCTTAGAGAGGTGATAAAGGTACAAGGGAAAAAAAATTGAAGATAGCAGAGTTTGGTTCATGAGGTTTAAGAAAAGAAGCCCTTTTCTCAACATAAAGTTGAAGGTAAAGCAGTGAGTGCTGACATAGAAACTGCCTCACATTATCAAGAAGATCTAGCTAAGACCATTGATAAAGATGGCTGCAATAAACAACAAATTTTTCAATGCACATTAAACAGCCTTACATCAGAATAAGATAAAAACTCAAGGCAAACTCAAGGTTGACTTTTATTAGGGGCTAATACAGCTGGTAGCTTAAAGTTTAAATCAATACTCACTTGCCATTCCAAAATTCCTGGTGTCTATAAAAACTATGCCAAATCTACTCAACTTGTTCTCTATAAATAGAACAACAAAGCTAGGTTGATAGAACATCTGTTTACATTACAGTTTATGAACTATTTTAAATCCATTGTTAAAACCTACCACTCATAGAACCGTTACATGGTAGAATGGTTATGTCACTGGACTCCCATGTAGTCGACCACAGTTCAAGTAGCTGATCTACGGGCTTAAAACCCATGACACGTGAATCTCAGAGATAGAAGAGAAAATTGCTGGCCTAGAAAAATCCACCACAAAGACTGAGAAAATTGCCCCCAAAATGAGAATAATATACGGAAGTACTAGATACCATCAAATGTCCAGACATTCAGATAACAGGCATTCCAGAAGGTGAAGAGACTCATAAGGGCATTGATAATCTATTCCAGGAAATCCTGCAGGAAAACTTTCCAAACCTAGAGAGGCACTCAAAGATCCAATCCCAATAAATACAAAGGACCCCAAATAGAATCACCCAAGAAGATCTTCTCCAAGACACATTATAACCAGACTGATCAAAACCACAAAGACAAGATACTAAGATTGGCAAGAGAGAAACAAACGGCAAGTTACCTATTTAAGAAATAATTTCATGAAGCTGAAGCTACCATAGACTGTGATTCCTCTGAGGGATCTGGAAAAGGCAAAAAAAAAAAAAAAAAAGTATTATGAAAATAATTTGTCATTCCAGATGCTATTTGTGGTTCATGGAAGAATTTCAAAATATCAACATTACTTGGGTTTGAGAAAAGTTAATTTCAACCCTCATATATGACTGTGAGGGGTTCAAGATATTAGTGGGGGAAGTAACTGAAGATGTGGTGGAAATGGTAAAAGAATTAGAAAAGTAGAACCTAAAATGTGATGGATTGCTGCAATTTCTTGATAAACCTTAAACAAATCATAATATTCTTCTTATGAATAAGCAAAGAAAGAAATTTCTTTCTTTCTTTTTTTTTTTTTTTTTTTTTTGTGGGGGTTTTTTTTTTTTTTTTTTCTGTAGGGCATGCATGCTCACCAGAAAGACAGAGAGAGAAAGACAGACAGAAAGCAAGAAATCACCCTGGGTGGTGGCCACGCCGCAGTCCCTTCTCTTCCACGCACCCGGTGTGAGTTTATGCCACCACGTCCTGGACTCGAGCTATGGTCGACCCGCACTGGCCTCGGGGGGAGTCCAGCGCCAGCCATTATGCTAACTGCTGGTCCTAAGAAAGAAATTTCTTGAGATGAACTCTACTCTTGGTGAGTATGCTAACAACATTGTTGAAATTATAACAAAGAATTTAGAATATTATATAAACTTAGCTGATAAAACAATACATAGCAGGTTTGAGAGGGTTAACTGACTCCAATTTGATGGAAGTTCTAATATGAGCAAAATGCTATAAAATAGTATGACATGCTACTATTTCATCTTTAATCAAAGTGAGATTAAATCAATGTCCTTGACTTCACTATTATCTTATTTTAAGAATAGTTGAGGCCAGCAGGTAGTACGGTGGTTGGGGTTTTAGACTCCTGAATGGTTGGCTGTGGTTCAGATCCTGGTCCTGGCAGCTTGTTTTCTCACTTTCTCTCTCTCTCTCTCTCTCTCTCTCTCTCTCTCTCTCTCTCTCGTGCACATGCACTGTAGCAAAAATTAAAAATTATTATAATAAATAAAAAGAAGAAAGGATTGAGTCATGGCCATCCTCCCTGGGGGTGGGGGGTGATTTCTCACTTTCTGTCTCTCTCTCTTTTTCTGTCCAGCAAGCCACAGCCCTCCAGCCTTTCAGTAATCACCACTCTTATCATTAAGCGATCATCAACACCAAGACAAGACTGCCCACCAGGAAGAAGATTACAACTCACAAAATGTTCAGATGCTAGATAGACATTTTTAACAATAAAGTATTTTTTAATTATAGTATACATATTATTTTTTAGACAAAATGCTATTGCATGTTTAATAGACTACAGTATAGTATAAACATAACTTTTATATGTGCTGAGAAACCAGAAAATTTGTGTGACTCAGTTCATTGTGATATTTGCTTTATTATGATTGTCTAGAACCAAGCCCAAAATGTTTCAGTGGTATGTATTATGTTATATGTAATATATAAAATGTGTGTGTGTGTGTGTCATAGAATGTATGCATTCACTCAAAATTCCTGATAGGATATATGAACTAAGAAATAGGCCTTAACAGGAACCTATTAATGCTGGCATCTTGTTCTCAGCCTCCATAATTTAAGAAATAATATAGAAATAATACACACACACACATACATATATATATATATTATTTATAAGTGAGCCAGTCTATTTTTCTTGTTATTGTTGTATAGCAGCTTAAACAGACTAATAAAATATGTTCTTAAATAAAATAATATTTCCCTTAAATGCTAGAAAATGATCATCTTCATTTAAAAAAAATTATTGGTTAGCCCCACAGCATAGTGCTTAGGTGATATGCAGAAGAAGTCAAATTCCACATAGCTGGCCAGAGTTCAGGTCCCAGCTTTGCCAAATTGTAGAAGATTCTGACTGGGGGAACCAGCAGTTAGCGTAATGGCTGTCGCTGGACTCCCATGTAGTTGGCCGTGGTTCACGTCACAGACCCAGTGGCTTAAAACTCACGCTGGGCACGTGTGCATGCGTGCCCAAGATCCCGAGAGGAGAATGGAGGAGAAGGGATTGTGATGTGACCATCCCCCCTGGGGGGTGATTTCTCATTTTCTGTCTCTATGTCTCTATCTGTCTGACGAGTGCACGCACTCTATAGCGAAAACCTCTCCAAAAAAAAAAATTCTGACTGGATGACTAATTGGAGGGAAAAGGATTACAATGTGACTAAGACCCATTGTATGTGTGTGTGTGTGTGTGTGTGTGTGTGTGTGTTGGCAGACATCTCTTTGGTTTCATTGTTGGTCCTAAGACTTGAACTGCAGTCCAACACCTTAACCACTATGCCACCTGCTAGCCCTAAAAATATTTTTTTAAGAAGACCAATTCTGTCATACTCATTTTGTTGCCTAAGGTATTAAAAACTATACAAACGTTTGTAAAATCCTGTAAAGAAAGAAAGGCAT
>NW_006160049.1:581473-586523 GCF_000334495.1 Tupaia belangeri chinensis
TGAACATCAGTTTAAGATCAGCTCATATCCTTGATGACTGGAAGGGTGGTTAGTCTTGATATCTTTGTAAGTTAAGGTGCTGGTAATATTCTATAGTTTTTGTTTTTTGTCTTTTGTTTTTGCTTTTGTTTTTGTTTTTGACAATTCATTTTAGTTTAAATGCTTGTTTCTCTCATTGTTCCAAAATGTAACAAAACCTAAGTTTCAATTTCTATAGAGATTTTTTTTTCCTTTTTTTCTTACTTTCCTTTCATTATATATGCTATGCCCATAGTTATATCAGAAGATTGTTTAAACATTGATTTGCCCAATACTTACTGTTATAAGGTTTTAAATATTTTGACAGATAATTCTACAGTGAAAGTATAGTACAATGATGCACAGAATAACTTTGGTATTATTTTATTTTAGAAATTATTAAATTCAAGGGAGTTGTGTCACTTATCTTTGAGGTAATTATTTTTTAAAATATATCGAATAAAAAAAATAAGTACAAATTTTGGGAGACTTTTTTAAGTGCTTCATCACCTCTCCAAGCAGAAGGTGTTACTACTTTAGCAAAAGGCTCTGCAAAACATCAAGGATGTGATTTTAAAAATCCCCTGGAGTTGTAATATCTTTCACTGGATTTTACTCTGCTATTTATTGGCTGTTGATTTTTTTAAAGAATTATTTATTTAATTTTATTTACTAGTATTACTATTTTAAAATTTTCTTTAGGGCACGTGAGCTCACCAGAGAGATACAACAAGAAGCAAAGTGAGAAATCAAGCCGCCATGGTCAGTCATGTAGGAGTCTAGTGCTTTAACCACCACACTACCTCCTAGGCCCATCTGGTGTTGATCTTAGAAAAGCTCTTAACCTTCCTGCTTCCATTCTGTTTTATACTTATAGCAAGTGTTTCCATTCTTTTTTTATTTTTTAAAGATTTTTTAATTTATTAATTCGTTTATTTTAATTTGAGCAGAGACAGACATACACATCTGAGAGAGAGAGAGAGGGAAAATGAGAAAGCTGCCACCAGGTCTGGGACTCGAACCATGGTTGACCATGTGGGAATATCCAGCACCTTAACCACCACACCACCTGCTGGTCCCTCAATTTAGTTTTTTCTGTAAAAATAATTTCATTGCTCTGTGTGGTAGAAATACAAGATAGCTGGCCTTTCTTCATCTTCAAATGGGCTAAAATAATACTTGTTAAACTTTTCTGAGTTATCATGTTTTGATAAAGAGTTCTAAATTTGTATTTTTTTTTCATTTCAGAAGATTCTTATAATAAAATGTTAGCTTGTTTTTACCATGCTTTAAAAAATAAAAGAGTGGGAGTTACAGAATATAATGTATTTTTCTCCCACAATGTTTGAATATTATGTTTGATATTGCTTTCCTATATCATTTACCTTATAAATAAGGCTGATCTCTATACAATGTAAGTTTTCTCACAGTTTTCCAAATCATTATCCTCCCTGGGTTTGCTGATACTGGGAAGCTTATTGATTTTTCAAACACTAAACTTGATTTTTCCAGTCTTTTATCCAATCTTCATTAAATTAGTGACTATGATTTAATCTTATCTCGTAACACTACACTAATCTTTAATCATAAATTTAAAAGAATGTTATAGGTAATTAGGAAATTATATTTGAATAATAAATAAAAATAAAATGTATTCGCTAAGATATAAGTCAAATTAACAATGTCAGCGCTTCTCTGGAAGATTGGAAGGTAACACTGTAAAGATGTTCTTATCTGTTGGATCCTCAGAGCTTTATGTAGTTTTTTCATATATGAAACTAAAAATGGAAAACAAATGCTGGAAATCTACAAGTCATACTTGCTTTCTTGTTTTAACTCCTCATTATTAATGTAACATATTTGGTGAAAGAATGTACTTTTAAAATATGTATTTTAAACTTATTTCAAACAGTAAGAAACTACTATGACCTAGTGTCACTATCATGCAAAGAAATCTTTATGTGGGGTCAGATAATCTAAATGTCGTAAGAGATCAATTTCACAATTGTAACTGGCACCCAAAAAGAGAGATTAGGAATGCAGAAAATCAGAAATAACTTGTCAAAGGAAATTCCAGAGTGAAAGATTGAAGTCTGAAAGGAAAAGTGAACAACTGGCTAGAACTTCCAAACTATTTCAAAGTAAGACCAGGAATATAAATAAAGGAATCGAGTCTCACCACTGGGCTTTAAATATCAACTTTGACATGTTCGCTTTGTCAACAAATGCTGGGAACACAGAAATGAACAAAGAGGGTTCACAGTCAAAGCCCTCTTGGATCTTGCAGCTATTTGTCATTGGGTGACTTTTGGAGAGTAACCAAATCCCCTTACCGCCAGTTTCCTTATTTATGAAATAGAGATAATTGGAGGTACTACCTCAAAAAATTCTCGTGAGGATTGAATAGATTAATTGGCAGAATACTCTTAGATGAATGCCAGTCTTCATAGGTGCTGAACAAGCATTACACTGTGCATTTACTCTACTATAAACAATCTCAAATATCTGTTCTTCACCCCAGCCACTACTGCAATGTATTTGTTTTACGTCTTTTCTTTTTTTTTTTTTTCATTTTCAATCCCCTTTTCTTTGCAGCATCTGCCTGACATTCTTAGGTTTAAATCAGCTATTCGATTCTGCAAACAACCTCAAACATCTGTTCTTTACCTTTGCCATGACTGGAATCTGATTGTTTTGTTTTTGTTTCACTGTTTTCCATTTTTCATTCCCTTTTCTTTGCAACACCTGCCTAGGTTAAATTCAGCTAAGTCTCCCTCACAAACTTATTACTGTCCTCTTTTGTTGGAAGAAATTTATCATTTTCCCAAGTTTTCTGAATCATAGGAACTACTTACTAAAGCTACTGAAGTGCTTAAGACACCAACTTCATTAAGATAAATTGTGAAAAAATAAATTTAAGTGGGTTATTTACATGGAACTGAGATTTCTGTTGATTCTACTCCTAATACATACATGCTTCTGAGGAGTACATACATAAGATTGTTTCACAACTACCAGCTTCATGGTGTAGCAGTAAGTTACTACTCAAGAGAAGCTGGATCCAATGTGATGATTGTAGTTTGAATCTTGAGCCCAGTTGGCTTGAAAACACACCAGGTGGGCACACAAAGGTCTGAGATCCAATGGCCCAGAGTACTGGAGGAAAGGAATCATGTCACAACCACACTCTCATCCTCTTCCTCATTTTTACTCTGTTGTGCACATACACATAATCTGTCATGAACAAAAGAATTTAAAATTCATTCATAGTTTTTCATAATATGCATTTTCTAAGAACTCTTTAAAATCTCCTTGTATGAAAAGCTGCATTTATAGAGGTAAACAGATGCCAGAAAATAAAGAAAGAAATACACCAGAATCATTGCCTTTAAGATTTAAGGCACTATTTAATAGGCAATTCAATTTTTAAATTAGTTGTGAAAAGCTGTGTAGATGTAGAAGGTTAATTATGTGCAAAAGTCAATACCCAAGTTATTTATTTATTCATTTTATTATTTTTGTTTTATTTTTGTTTTCACAATACAACATGTGTGTTCACCAGAGAGAGAGAGAGAGACAAGAAAAATGAGAGATCAATTGCTCCCCCAGATTGGATGACTACACTGCAATTCCTTCTCCGTTCTGCTTTCAGGATTTTGGCTGTGAATGCACACATGCCTGGTGTATTTTTCAAGCTACCAGGTCAAGGACTTAGTCCACACAGTTGGCCATGTGGAATCCAGCCACTGTAACCACCACACCACCTGACTGATCTCAATATGCAAGTTTTCAAATTTAAATAAGAAAGTACATTCTAAGACAAATTACATATTAGGTTTTTTGATAAATTTTTTCACTTAGATTAATCTCTGTGTGAGTTTGATAACAAATCACCATGATTGTCACGTTAGTGATTCTTTAATTCAATCATTAATTTTTAGGCAATTCCAAATAAAGACTTGCTATATCCAAATACAATGACAAATTAACATTGCTATAAATTACAACTTAAATTGTGTGTTCTAAAATTTTCTTTCCAATGCAACTTAGAGATTGTTTTCAATAGAATGTTAAATGGAGTGCGGAAGGTGGGAGTGCTCTGACTTTCAAGAATGACCAACTGGTTCCTACAGTTTTAGAGATAAAAGTAGAAGAGAAAAACTGGCACAGAACTTAACTCACACCATACTCCCACATAGTCGACCGCAGTTCGAGTCCCAGATCTGGTGGCTTAAACTCACGCCAGGCGCATGTGCGTGCGTGCCCAAGATCCAAAGAGGAGAATGGAAGGGAAGGGATTGCAGCATGGCCATCCCCGTGGGGGGTGATTTCTCACTTTCTGTCTCTCTGTCTCTCTCTGTCTGTCTGGCATGCGCCCTATAGCAAAAACCTCTCCAAAAAAATGAAAAGAAAAGAAAACAAACAAACAAACAAAAAATCTATTTCAAAGAAGTAGGAACTGAGTATATCACCAGATGACCAAATCAAACAGAGTCCCAAGAAATAGAAGAAAACCAGGAAATACACCTCCCTCCCAGAAGGACTATATTAGCTACTCACCATCCATGGATAAAACACAAGAAATCACAGAAATGTCACAAGAATAACTCAGAATATTCATTGTTACAAAATTCATTGAGATGCAATAGAAAATAGACAATCAATTCCAGGCAATAAGAAAACCCTTCAGTGACTTGAAGGAGAAACTCCATAGAGAGATGGACACTCAGAAAAAGAAACAAACAGAACTTCTGGAGATAAAGAATACGATGTTGCAAATCAAAACTTCCTTCAAAACGGGGACCAGCAGTTAGCGTAATGGCTATGTCACTGGACTCCATGTAGTCAAACGCGGTTTGCGTCCAGGACCAGGTGGCTTAAAACTCACAACGGGCGCGTGTGCGTGCCTGCCCAAGATCCTGAGAGGAGAATGGAGGAGAAGGGATTGCAGCGTGGCCATCCCCTGGGGGGTGATTTCTCACCTTCTGTCTCTCTGTCTTTCTCTGTCTGTCTGGCGAGCACACATGCCCTA
>NW_006160049.1:586551-598261 GCF_000334495.1 Tupaia belangeri chinensis
TAAAAAAAAAAAACTTCCTTCAAAACTATTAACAGGAGATTATGCAGAAGAATTTCTGACCTTGAAGACATAACCTCTGATTTAGTCCAAGCAACTGAAAAGAATGGAAGACTGACCATTAAAAATGAGGACAACATATTGGCATTCCTAGACAACATTAAATGGCTAAATACCTGCATAACAGGTATTTCAGAAGGCAAAGAGACTGGTAGAGGTATAGAAAACTCTTTCATGATATATTAGCTGAAAACTTTCCAAATAAATAGATTTATGGACTCCCAAATCCAGTAAATACAAAGGATACTAACTAAATTTAACATAAGTAGATCTTCTTCAAGGCATTTCATAGTAAAACTGGTAAAAATCAAAGACAAAGATAATATTCTAAACCAAGCAAGAAAGCAGTGTCAAGTTACTTACAAAGGTTATCCCCATTAGACCAACACCGAACAGCTCATCTGAAACTATGCAATCAAGGAAAGAATGAGAAAACATATTTAAAATTCTGAAAGGAAAAATAAATTCAGCCAAGAGTACTATACCTAGCCAGATTATCCTTCAAATAGGAATGAGAAATAAAATCATTTCCAAATAAACAAAAGCTGGAAGAATTCACCAACATGAATCAGCGCTTCAGGAAATACTTAAGGGAGTGATACACTAGGAAAACTAAAGGGTAATAAATAGAAGTAAGAAAACACAAAACAATTATAAAAAAAAATAATGAGTAGCACAATGAAAGGGAAAAATCCACATATATCAATAATAAAATTTAATGTCAATGGATTAAATTCCCCAAACTAAAACTTCCCCATTAAGACTGGCTCAATGAACAAAAACAGGAACCTTCTATATGTTGTTTATAAGAAACATACCTTATTGGCAAAGGCATACATAAACTAAATATTTTGGAACATAATATTTGTAGTTTGATCAGTTTGTTGAGCAGAAATGTACTTTCAACCCAGTTTTCAGGGGCCAAAAACAACACCAAGTTTTGAATGATGTACTAAATGATAATCACTGTAATGGACAGAAGTCACATTATTACAGAAGTATATACTACATATTTCCCATCTTCAGTTTCTCAGAAGACCTAAGGATTATATTAGCTGTTAAATTTTTGCATATATTGGAACCAGTATATGGTATAATGGTTACATTGCTCGACTCCCACATATTTGACCACAGTTTGAATCCTGGACACGGCGGCTTCCTGAGAGAAGAATGGAGGAAAAAGGAGTGTGCTGTGGCCATCCACCCTAGGGTAGGGGGATAATTTCTCACTTTCTGTCTATGTCTCTGGGCAATGGTTCACACCTATTGTAAAAATCTCTCTCTCAAAAAACATTGCATATGTCTATGACACCCCAGCTCATTTTCTCTCTTGACTTAATGAAGGTGTGAAGTGTGACCTTCACAAGTATTCCTCATTCATCAAGTATTCAGCAACAACTGTTTTGTTGTCTCTTTGTTGATTGCTTTGTTTTTCTTCAAAACTGTATTTAAAAATAAAGAACATCATTGACAATTTAATATACACTTCCAAAATAACCAGTAGAGTTGTGCCTGCTTTGGCAGTATATACACAAAATAATCAATAGAGTAAATTTCAAATGTCCACAGCAAAATGTAGGTATGTCCAAGGTAGTAAATATGTTTATATCCTTATTTATTACACACAGTATACATAATTTAAAGGCCATACTGTACCCTACAAAGATCTATACTGACTATATATAAAACAGGAATTACAATAAATTATTTAAAAATAGCAATATTAAATGAAGCCCTTACTTTTTTTTTTGTTTTTTGTTTTTTCTTCTCTTTTTTGGGAAAGGTTTTTGCTATAGGACGCATGCACTCACCAGAAAGACAGAGAGAGACAGAGAGACAGAAAGTGAGAAATCACCATCCAGCGGGCATTGGCACTCTGCAATCCCTTCTCCTCCATTCTCCTCTAGGGATCCTGGGCACGCACGCACACACGCCCGGCATGAGTTTAAACCACTGGGTCCAGGACTCGAACCATGATTGACTACATGGGAGTCCAGCGACATAGCCATTATACTAACTGCTGGTCCCTCTTATTATTTTTTTTAATTTGTTAGAGAGCACATGTGTTTACTGTAAAAAGACAGAGAGGCACAGAGACAGAGGAAAAGGAAGAAAACAATTCCCACAGGGAACGGTCATGTTGTAATTTCTTCTTTTCCAGTTCCCTCTCCTTTCAAGTTCAGGTGTGTGCATGCGTGTGTGCGCACATGCACACACACACACACACACACACACACACACACAAATGTGCCCCATGTTTTTCAAGCTGCTGATTCCAGGACGTGAATGCATTCAGCTATGTGGGATCCAGTCAACTTAGTCATCAAGCTATGGATTGGCCCAGTCCTCACTTTTTATTATTTTTTTAAAATTATTTTGGTACCAACAGTTAGCATAATGGCTATGTCGCTGAACTCCCATGTAGTTGACTGCGGTTGGAGTCCTGGACCTGGTGGTTTAAACTCACACTGGGCGCCTGTGCATGCATGCCCAAAATCCTGAGAGGAGAATGGAGGAAAAGGGAGGAAAAGGGATTGTCCACACTCTATAGCGGAAACTGAAAGATTAGAGGATATAGAAGCATGGAAAATGGTTATGGATACTGGAGACAGTATCCTGGTGGGGGGGGGCGCTGGGGGTTGATTTCTCGCTTTCTGTCTCTCTGTCTCTCTCTGTCTTTTTGGCGAAGCATGCACACCCTATAGCAAAAACCTCTCCAAAAAAAGAAAAAAAAAATTTCTAAGTTGTACTATACTTCCATTGCAAGAATACTCTTGCAGTTATTTAACACAGTGTTATGAACTTTATTTGAGCAGGATCAGTATATAAATGCAAGTGACGCATGTTTGGTAAACTGATTTACTCTGTCCTCTTCATTAGAGATGTTGTGTAAATTATAGCTCAAATATTACTTTAGCTAATATAAAATAACATGGCTTTTAATGTATATTTTATTGATATTTACCCATTGTCCTTTCAAAGTTGCTTTTAAACACTTGCGGTGTTTTTTTTTTCTTTTAAATATTTAATCAGAAATATCCCTTTAATTTAGTGTTTGTAAAATAATGGTCTTTGGAAAATACCAAAGTGAAATAAAGGGAATATATTTATTGTCTATGACAGAGGAGGATTCTGGTTTAATGAGAATATGCACAAATTATGAATTACTCTTATTAACTTAATTTTTAAAAGTTGTGAGTTCTTTGTATTATTCTTCAGTAGTGAAAAATAATCTTTTAGTTTAATGAAATAAGTAATTTCAGAAATGCTACTTAGAGAAATAAAAAAAATAGTTCACTGACATTTATTTTGTTCTCTTTTCTTACCATCATTTTTCACTAAAATTGCTCAAATAGAGGAAAAGCACATGTATTACAAGGTCTTTCTTGGATGGAAGAAATAGCACAATCAAGGAACATTTCTCACAATGTCAGAAGCAGTAACAAAAAAATCACCATGTTCTTTGGCATGAGTCCAGCAAGAAGAAAAACTGGAAGCCATGGCTTCCCAAGCTGGTTAGGTTTCCAATAATTTAAAAGGAAGTGTCTGCTTTTGATATTGATCATTATCCTTGTTAACTTTTCTTTTCAGAGGGTTGCTGAATTGTTTTCTCATGAAATTTCCACACTTAAAATTATCATAACCAATTATCCTTCCTCTGTGGTAGTGGCTGGGATTACTAGAAACTAAATAAGGGTACCATAAGTTTGTTTTATTGATTTATTTTAATTCATTTTATATATTCCATAAGTATACATCACTACAGTTTGTAAAGTGAATTTACCCAACATGAATACACTTCACATCAGTCCAGTTGAATATATTATACACATTATCATCAACAGATAATCATCCATTTCTATGTCCCTTACATGCTTTACCTCTCTAATTTTCCGGATTCCTTTCCTCTCACTCTCTCCCATCTTCCACCCACTTCCCACACTGTCTCCAGTATCCATAACCATTTTCCATGCTTCTATATCCTCTAATCTTTCAGTTTCCACTATAGAGTGTGGACAATTGGTGCATATTAAGTGTAGACATACAATTTCTCTCTTTCATAGCCTGGCTTGCTTCATTCGGCAGTAAATCTTCCATATTTGTCTAATTTCTATCAAATGCCTGGGTCTTGTTTTTTATGACTGAGTAGTATTCCATATAGAATATATGTCACACTTTTTTAATCCATTCATCTGCTTATAGACTTTTGGGTTGGTTCTATGTCTTAGCAATTGTGAATAATGTCACGATAACATAGATGTGCAAGCACTTCTCTGACTGAGAGTTTTCCTATCCATTGGGTTGATACCCAGAAGTGGAATTGCTGGACCATGTGGTAATTCTATTTGTAGGTCTCTGAGGAGCCTCCATATTGATCTCCACAGTGGCTGTAGTAATTTATATTCCCACCAAGAGTGCAGGAGAGTTCCCTTTTCATAATAGTCTCATCAGCACGTACTGTTTGAATCTCAGCCATTCTGAATGGAGTTAGGTGGTATCTCATTGTGGTTGTGATTTGCATCGCCCTTATGATGAGGGATGTTGAGCACTTTTTCATATGCTTTTTGGATATTCTTGTGTCTTCCTTAGAGAGTTGTTTGTTCAGCTCATTTTCCCATCTTTAACTGGGTTGATGTCCCACCCCACGCCCCCATGTAAATCATTTGAGATCCCAGTGTATTCTGGTTTTCAGTTCCTTATGTGAGGCATAGTTTACAAAACTGTTCTTCAATTCTGAGGGCTGTCAATTCACACTGATTATTGGATCTTTTGTTGTGCAGAAATTTCTTAATCTGATGTAATCCCATTTATTCATGTCTGAGATTATTGACTGTGCTTTCAAGGTTTTATTTAAGAAGCCTGCCTACCCCAATATCTCCCTGAGTTTCCCCAGAGTTTTCCACCAATAGTTTTATAGTTTGAGGTCTCAGGTTTAGAAGTTTGATCCATTTTGAGTTGATTTTTGTCAATGGTGATAGGTAGGAGTTCAGATTCATCTTTCTACAGGTGAATACCCAGTTTTTCCAGCACCCTTTGCAAAAGAGGCTTTCCTTTTTCCACTGGATTTCCTTGTACTCTTTGTCAAAAATCCATTTGCTATTTGTTTTGAAGTTTATTTCTGGGTCTTTATTCTGTTCCGCCAGTTCACATGTCTGTTTCGGTGCTAATATTATGCTTTTATTATTATTATTATTGTTTTAATTTACATTTAATCTCATTTATCTTTACAGTATACTACATTGCTTTTTCCAGCATGAATACTATGCATATCATTCAAGATGAAGAGATTACTATATACTTTTTGTCAATTAAATATATATTTTTTCCTTCCTCGCTCCCCTGCCTCCCACCCTGGAATTACACTTATCCTTACTTTCTCTATTATCTATCATTGCCCTCCCTGCTTCTATACCTTCTAATCTTCCAGTTTCTACTATATAGCATGAACAATTGGTATATATTGAGTGTGGACATATAAAGTCTGTATATCACAGTCTGGCTTGCTTCTGTTAGCATTAAGTTTTCCATGTTTGTCCACTTTGTATCATATGTCATTGTTTTCTATGGCAGAGTAGTATTCCATTGAGTACATAGGCCACATTTTTTTTTCAATCCAATCATCTATTTTTGGACATTTGGGTTGACTCCATGCCCTAGTAATTGTAAATATTACTGCAATAAAAATTTGTGTGCAAATGTTTTTCCAACTGAGGGCTTTTCTACCATTTGGGTAAATACCTAAGAGTGGAATTACTGAGATATATGGTAGCTCTATTTGTAGGTTTCTGAGGAATCTCTATAGTGTTTTCCAGTGGGTATACTAATTTGCATTCCCACCAACAGTCTAGGAGAGTTCTCTTTTCATCACAGTCTCACTAACACTTATCACCATTTATTTATAATTTTAGTCATTCTCACTGGGTTAAGTGGTATCTCATTGTAGCTTTGATTTGCATTTTTTTAAATAATAAGAGATGTCAGACAACTTTTCATATGCTTTGGGGCTGTTTTATGTCTTCTTTGGACGATTGCCTGTTCAGTTCATATTCCCATCTTTCAGCTGGATTGATTTTGTGTGCACAAGCTGCTTGAATTCCATGTATATTCTGGTTATCAGTCCCTTATCTGAGGTATAGTTTGCTAATATGTTCTCCCACTCTGAACACTGTCTTCTCACTCTACTTACTGTGTCTTTTGCTGTGCAGAAGCTTCTCACCCTAATATAGTCCCATTGATCTATTTTTGGGACTACTGCCTGCACTTTGGACGTTTTCTTTAGGAAGATTTTGACTCCTCTAAGATCTTCAAGAGTTCTTCCTGTGCTTTCCATCAGTATTTTCATATTTTGAGTTAATTTTTGTTAGTACATCACACTGAAAGTGTGACACAAGGCATTAAGAGATTATGAAAGGATTATTAGATCTTTTTAATAGTAAACAAGTCTAGGGTGCACGTCTGAAGTAGGGTAGATTATTAAGATGTTGGATGATAAAATTATGTTTATCATGACACAAACTACATCTTCTAGCTCGTAGTAAGGCTTTATCACTTTGTTTCACTTCTCGGGTCTCTTTACAAGTGACTAGGACACATCTGTATCAAATAAATATTGACGCCATGGTAAAATTAACCTCAGGATCTTCCCCAATTTCTACATCCAATGATGAACAGTCACATTCTCTGGTACTGTATTTATTTTTTTTCCTGAAATATCCTTGCTATTCCTTCAAAAACCAGATTCAAGCCACTTATTACTGTGAAGAAAAACGGGAATTCTGCATCGTTCTTTGCATACACTTATTAATAGGAGTAATTCTTTCCTCTTCAATTGTTTACTTGCCAAGTAGTTGGAAAAGTAGTTTAAGAAAAAGTTTAAAATCAATTGTTGTCTTATTATTATCTTTGAAATATCATATAATTGTCTTAGAAATTACCCAGCTTATTACCAAACCTGGAGAACTCTTAGATCTTACTCATCAGGCTGCTGAACTATACCCTTCTCAGAGACATAGATGCCATCCAAGAATTTTCTTATATCCTTATTTTTAACTCTTGTGACTTGCTGTATCAAAGTAGCTGAACTTGAAACAAGTTCAATATCATTGCTTTCAAGGATCAGCTCATCTTTCTGGGCTTGAGATACTGAACAAACAACATCTAGTCGCATTCAAAGCCTCTGGATATATTTTTCACCCAAGAAATTTCAGATTTTCTACAAGAGACCCATTCTCCTGAATAATAATGTTGATGGGAAAATGAGCATACGCATAATTCATCTTTTAGTGGAAGCCCAATATAACACTGTTGATAATGTTCTGTATGTGACTACAGATAGTGCGAAAGATAGCCAGTTCCTTTCTGTTCCCCCACCATTTGTCAACCTGTGGCCTTTTCTGTTTCTTTCCAAGGAGACTGAGCTTTACATTGATGTTATTGAAGTCCCTCCACAGAGTTCCTCTATGGCCATTCACAATAACTGTGCATCCCTTCAGAGTGATGTTAGCATTCTCTAAAATTTCGATGGTCTGATTGCTGAGAATGGTCTTCATCCATGCAGTAGACAGGATGTTTAAAGACAGTTTATTTTTTCTTTATTGTTCTCTTATTTTTTGTTATTTTGTTTTTGCTATGTGGGCATGCACTCACTGGAGGGACAGAGAGAGACAGAGAGACAGAAAGTAAGAAATCATTGCCCAGGAGGGTGACTATGCCACAATCCCTTCTCCTCCATTAACCTCTTAGGATCTTGGGCATGCACAGATACATGTCGGCGTGAGTTTTAAGCCCCCAAGTCTGGGACTCAAACTACGGTTAACTATGTGGGAGCCTAGCAACATAATCATTATGCAATATGCTGGTCCTATTTCTCCACATTTTGTATAATTTTGAATTTCTTTTTCTGGTATTTCATAGCTGTCCTTTTAGAGATCTTTGATGTCTTTGGTGAGGTTTATTCCTAGATATCTTATTGGTTTTGTGGTTATTGTATACGGGATTCCTTTCTTTAATTCTGTCTCAGTTTGTCCATTGTTGCTGTATAAAAATATTATAGCATTTTGTATGTTGATTTTGTATCATGCCATGCTAGTATATTCGTTTTTTACTTCCAGGATATTTTTGTAGATTCTTTTGGATTTTCTATATATAGCATCAAATCATCTGCAAATAGAGGTAACTTCACTTCTTCTTTTTTTGTTTTTTCCTATTTGGATACCTTTTATTTAACTCCCTTATCTAATTGCATTGTCCAAAACTTCCAGTACAATGTTTAAAAGGAGTGGAGAGAGCTGAAAAGCTTTTCCCCTTTCAGTATGATGTTAGCTGGAAATTTTTGTAGATGACTTTTATTGTGTTGAGAAATGTCCCTTCTCTGCAGATTTTGCTGAAAGTCTTAATCATGAAGGGATGTTGTATTTTATCAAATGCTTTTCTGCATCGATTGATACAATCACATGGTTTTTGTCTTTCCTTTTGCTAATGTGATGTATTAAAATTATTGTTTTGTATATGTTGAAAGACTCTTGCAGCTCTGAAATAAATCCTGCTTGTTCATCGTTTATAATCTTTTTAAGATGTTGTTGAATATGATGCTATTATCATGTTGAGAATTTTGGCATCTGTATTCATCAGGCATATTTGCCTGAAGTTTTCTTTTGTTCATCATGCCCCTGTCTGGTTTGGAATTACAATGATGGAGGCTTCATGGAGTGGGTTCAAGAGGGTTCCTTCCTTTTGAATTTTTAGAAATAGTTTAAAGAGAATTGGGACTAGTTTTCCTTTAAAGGTGTTGTAGAATTCAGAAGTAAAGCCATCAAGATCTGGACTCCTCCTTGTTGGGAAACTATTTATTACTGATGCAATTTCACTGCATGTTATGGATCCATTCAGACTTTCTTTTTCTTCTTGGTTCAATCTTGGTAAGTTATGCAGTCCAGAAATTTGTCCTTCTCTTCTAGGTTCTTTAGATTGTTGGCAAACAGTCATTGGTTGTATTCTCTGAAGATATATTTCATTTCTGTTAAATTCATTGTAATAACATCTGTTTCTTTATAGATTTGATTTATCTGGTTATTTTCTCTGTCCTCGATTAATTTAGTAATGTTGTGTCAATTTATTTTTCTACTCAAAGAACCAGGTTTTGCTTTGTTTATTTTCTGTATGGTTCCTTTATTCTCTATTTCATTGATTTCTGCTAGAATCTTTCATTTCTTTTCTCCTGGAAATTTCTGGGATTTTGTTGTTGTTGTTGTCTTTACAGTTCCCTGAGTTGTGTCATTAGGTTGTTTATTTGCCACCTTTCAGCTTTGTTTTATGGGCACTAATTGCTATGAACTTCTCTCTTAATGACTGCTTTTACTATGTCCCATAGTTTATAAACACTTATTTGTTTATTATTATTGGTTTCTATGAACCTTTTGATTTTAGTCTTAATTTCTTCCACAGTTGTAAAGTCATTCAGGAGTACATTGTTTAGTTTCCATATGTTTGTAAATTTTCAAGAGTTCTTTCTGTTTTTGATTTCAAGTTTCATTCCATCATGGTTGGAAAAGATGTCAGATATAGTTTCTATACCTTTGAATTTCTAAAGGCTTGTCTTATGTCTTATCATGTGGTCAGTCTTCAAAAATGTTCCATGTGGGGGTGAAAAAAATGTATATTTTGTTGTAGTTGGGTGAAATACTCTGTAGATGTTTGTCAAATCCATTTCATGTATGGTATCTCTTAGTTTATTTTTTGAGGAGTTAGTGGGGTGTTGAGATCCCCTACAATTATTGTGTTAAAGTCTCTCTCTCCCTTGAAATCCAACAGTTTCTCTTTGATGTATTTAGGTGATCCAGTATTGGATGCATAGAAACTTACAAGTGCTATATCTTGGTGAACATGTCATTTTAGTGCTACATAATGTCCTTCTTTGTCTCTTCTTACATCTTTCATCTTAAAATCTATTTTTTCTGCTACCAATATCTTTACTCTAGCTTTTTCTTTCATTTCTATTTGCATTAAATACCTTTTTCTAGCCCTTCACTTTCAGTCAATGTATGCCCTTATCAGTGAGGTGTGTTTCTTGTAAGCAGCATATAGATGACTTCTATTTTTGTACCTAATCAGCCATTTTGTGTCTTTTACTGGGATAATTTAATCCATTAACATTCAACATTACTATTGATATTTGAGGATTTATCCCTGTCATTTTGCTAGCCATTTTCTCTCTTTTATTTATTTATTTATTTTTTGTTCTTCTGTTTCTGCTCTTGTCTCTTTAGTCATACTGACACAACACTCCCCTCAGTACTTTCTGTAGAACCAATCTATTATTGGGGAATTATTTAAGTTTTTGTTTTCTTGAGAATACTTTTATTTTCTCTTCCCATTTGAAGGATAATCTTGCTGGATGTAGTATTCTTGGCTGACATTGTTTTTCATTTAATGTTTTGAATACATCTTCCCAATCTTTTCTTGCCTGTCTTGTTTCAGGTGAGAAGTCTGATGTTAGCCTAATGGGATCACTTTTATAAGTAACTTGATGTTTCTTTTTTTTCTTTTTCTTTTCTTTTTATTTTTTATTTTTTTGAGAGGCTTTTGCTATGGGGCACGTGCACTCGTCAGACAGACAGAGAGAGACAGAGAGATAGTAAGCAAGAAATTACCCTCCAGGGGGGATAGAGAGACAGAGAGATAGTAAGCAAGAAATAACCCTCCAGGGGGGATCCCACACCACAATCCCTTCTCCTCCATTCTCCTCTCGGGATCTCGTGGGAGTCCAGCAACATAGCCATTACGTTAACTGCTGGTCCCAGTAACTTGATGTTTCTTACTTGCTGGGTTTTTTTTAGAGGTTTTTGCTATAAGGGCGCATGCGCTCGCCAGAAAGACAGAGACAGAGAGACAGAAAGCAAGAAATCACCCCCAAGGGGAGATGGCCACGCATCAATCCCTTCTCCTACATTCTTTTCTCAAGATCTTGGGCACATACGCACAAGCACCTGGCATGAGTTTAAGCCACCGGATCCGGGACTCAAACCATGTTCAACTACATGACAGTCCAGTGACATAGCCATTACACCAACTGCTGGTTCCAGCATCATGAAGTTTTTTGTTACTGGTGCACGACTGTAACTGACTATAATTTATAAAGGTAAATAAAATCTACCCCTTACTATCAATAAAATAACTGTAAAACTTGTTTCTTATAAACTACTTAGGATCAATTCTATTAAATATAGTTTTCATCAGTGTCAAAAGCCACTGGCTCATCAGCCAAAGTATGTTATATATGACTTTTAAAGAAAGGTCTTCTTAGTGTATATTTGACATATTTTTCATTGTATATCCCTGCTCAATACATGCCAAAAGTCTGAAGGACTCAAAGATAAAATAGTGGAGAAGGGGAGGGTAAATACCAGAGATTGTATGAAAGGGAGAGGGTGTGGGTGTGGAGGGGAGTTGTGGATGGGGAAGGCTCAGGAAAAAAATTGAAACAGACACAAAAATGTAAGGTTGTTTGTTACAAACTAGGTGTATGGAAATATTCTTAAATTATCAAGCACATCAAGTACGCTTTAAAAAAATATATTGTGTGTTATAAAGATGTGTGACAATTTAATACAAATAAGAAATAATTATATATAATATATATAACATATATATATTA
>NW_006160049.1:600128-604795 GCF_000334495.1 Tupaia belangeri chinensis
ACATATATATATTATATATATATATATATATAATATATATATATATATAGTATTGTTTTTGATATTGCTGACATTAGGCTAACTTATAAAAGTAAATTACTCTCTAAAACTTCTATTGTCAAGGTGTCCATGTGGTTCAATTGGTAACTAGAATTAATAAATATATACTCATTAGTACACAAAGATTATTAACAAAACTCTAAAGGTTGAAAGTCCATATTTGAGGATACATTATTGTAGTCTGGGAAGACTAACATCCAAATTGATGAAAGTACTAAAAGTCTTGTTACATTTTAAATATAGGTGATTAAACTTTTCAAACCTTTCCCTTTGCAAATCATTTTTATTTTTATATTAATTCTACCAAGAGGATAGATCATTCATCTAAAATATTTAAGATACTTTAACTTTAGACAATTTTGATTTAAAAGGAAGCTGAAAAAAGTGTCAGAAGATATAGCTGATAAAATACTATATTTCTAATTACTTTCTGATTTTATATTACATCTTACTGATCACAAAATGATATTATATCATATTTTATTATGTGAAACCTAAATGGATAAAATTATGCCCTTTCTCTAATAGCTTTAATTTTATAAAGTATTGCCCGAAACTTTAACACAGATTAAGCCTGATAAATGATAATGTCAACGTAAATGGAAAACTGTTGATTTTTTTTATGACTCTGTTCTATATTTAACTTACCTTTCCATTAACATTTTAAAACAATAAATAGGTTTATAAAATAAACTATGTTCTCACTAAATTTCTTAATGTAGAAAATATTTATGACACTTCCAACCTGGTATAGTGAAATCAAATGATTTCTTTTTGACAGGCCCAATAAATCCAATACCAAGATAATGTAAAGGGCTTACAGGATTCAGACACTTAAGTTTTCTTTCTTTCTTTCCTTTCCCTTAGTAGATTAATATCATAAGACAACCTGAGAAGTGATATTGAACCTTTAAAATATTTGACCTTTGCCTATAAGCTTAAAAATCTTTTCCTTTCTCACTATAAAACATCATACAATAGTATAGATTTAAAAAGTCTTATTTCTGTGAAAATTACTCAATGAAAACCTGAAAAGTGTAATATCATTATATTCTCATTCCTTATCTGCAAGGTCATAATGAGGTTATGATGTACATCGTGTCATCTTATTGGAAGTTACAGACAGGGTCTAGGGCTATAGATGTTCTGCTGTAATAGTGCGGCTACAGAATAGACACAGACATTTTGAAACTTTACAGGTGCACTTTCTCTGAGTGCAGTTAATGGCTTTTGATTTGGTCCCTAGAACTCTCCATACTCTCAAAACCAAAGACCAATTTTAAGTCTTCATGCTACTTGAACTATCATCATCATTTGGGATAGTTGAACACTCACTGCTTTAAACAATTTCTTTGATTGACTACCAGAAAAATACTTTGTATTGGTTTCTCATCTATTTCTCATTTCAATTGTTTTTCTTCTCCCCACCTCTATCTCTTTTACTTTTAAATGCAATGTGCAGGATTCACAAATATTCTTCTCTATCCTAAACTTATCCCCTTAACTTGAGGCTTGGATTTTAAATAGTTTTTTTCAGCACAGGGAAATACTGAATTTGATTTCTTCCTTAAACCTTTGTCAGTTAGTGCATTGGCAATCACAGTTAATGATGTATGTGTTCAATTGTTGAAAATTACTTAGGTTTAAACTTTGGAATCACTTTTGTCAACTTCCTCTAAAACCCTGCATTAATTAATCAGAGATTATTAGCTTTATCTTGAAATTACAACTGTAACCTGACCACTCTATCTCCTACACTGCTACCACCCTAGTCTAAGCTACCTAAGTCGCCCACTTCTTAAAATAATATTTATTATCTCAAATGTTTCTCACTGGTGTCACTCTTCTATCCTAGACAACCCTCTTAGCTGTAGTCAGAAAGATTATTTTCAGACTTAGATTAGATTATGTTAACCCTCTACTCAAACCATTCAATGCCATCCCAACAACTCAGAATAAAGTCCAACCATCTTTCAATAACATAAGACTATGCAATCTAATGCTGATATCCTTTCTGACTTTTTATTTTTCCCATTGTCCCAGTGTTCAGTCTCCTCAAGATACATTAATCTTCTTTCTGAACTCACCTGATACCTGTTTCCTATGCCTGGAGCTCTTTTCTCCCACTTGCTCATCCTAGTTTGCTATTTGGATATCAATCCATCATAACATTAGTGGGAGACAGATATGGTTTATTACCCATTGCGCTTCTTCTTGACAACACTGTATAAAATGTGTGCACCCCTCCAAAACAACTTTTTCACTTAGCCACTTTAATTCTACATAGTACTGAAAACTCTGTGATATTAAATACCATCATACTACATTTGAACATTAATTTATTTACTATGATGTGTTTATGTGTTAAAGAAAGTGAAAACCTGAGCTATCATAACATCATACTTTACTACAGATGAAAGGCATTGGTAAGAAACTATTAAAATAAGTTTTATGTTTAATAATATGGAAAAGAATATACCAACTATGAAAAGGAGAGAGAGATTTTATATGCAAACACTAGGAAAAGATTTGTTAAGAAAACATCATTTGAAGACTTGAACTAAGTGAGAGTAGAAAGGTACACACATGTCTGGGAAGAGGACATTCTAAGGATACAGAATGTCCTAAGTAACTAACTAGCTTTTGAGGTAATAAATTGTTTGGTGTGCCTGAGAAACAGTTAAAATGCTGGTGTAACTAGATTAGAGTGGGAATGAAAATGAACTGAAGTTACTATGTAAGAAGTGCCATAATTATATTTTTAATTTAAAAACTCTAATTGACATAATAGTTGCTCCTATTTATGGGGCACAGTGTGATTTTGTTGATATATGAATATAATGAATAATGATCAAATCTGGGTAATTAGCATATTCATTATCTCAAATGTTTATCATTACTTTGTACTGGAACTGTTGTGATGTTAAGTAGGTTGTTACTACAAGTCTCCTACAAAAATGTGTTTATGAAAAGTCCTGAGGGAAGATATCAGAAAACATACAAAATACAATAACTCTGAGATAGGAGCATGCCTGGCATGCTCGAAGGGGTAGTAGAAGGCTCAAGAAAAGTAGCAGCAGACTCTTCAAAGATGAATTCAAGGCATTTCTGTTCAAATCACTGAACTTCACAAGACATTAGGTAGGAGGACTCAGTTCATGCTCTGAATGTAATAGTCAATGACTGGAGGATTTCAAGCAGATGAGTGACTTAAGCTGAAGTTCATTTTTACAACATCATCCAGACTGTTATGCTGACCTATTGCTTAGGAGACAATGGTAGAAACACAAAGAAAAATTTGAAGGTGACAATAATCCAAGGGAGAGTTGATAGTGGTTTAAACCAGTGTTAAGATTTAGAGAAAATACAAGGAGAATTAAAGAAAACTCTTTTAAATATTTAGCTCAAACTTGGAAGAAAATAGTTGTATAGTATCTGAAGAGAGAAAATATCATCTAGATGAAGAAGGAAGCATCCAAATGAGTAAAATAATAGCATGCTTGTATGATGATAGTAAGTAGTCAAACAACAGATGGAATTTGCTTTTAAGATAACCCACCACTTTTCTGTTTATTCATATTTCTCTCCCATACATGAACAAATACCATTGAGGGAGACACCTTGTCTCTTTTATTTATCACCATATCCCCAAGGTCTACAAAGTGCCTAGTACGTAAAATGTAATCCATAAATATTTATTAAGTAAATACATGAATTATGGAATTACTGCTTAGCTTGGTGTAGAATTAAAAGTAAACAAAGAGTGCTAGTGCTGTATTTCAATGACAGGTTATTGAATTATGAAGCGAGATGACAGAAACAATTACGGTATCTATTGGCAAAAACCCATTTCTAGCAATATCTGACACAAATGGGGTCACCATATCATGGAGAAAAAGTTATATATTCAAGGATTATATATATTTTTCTAATTTTGAACAAATTTAACCAAATCCACCATTTTCTTCATGCCCACTATGTATCAGGTAGAAGCAAAATTAAAATGAAGAAGACATAGTAATTTTAAACAGTCACAATTTTATTTAAGCCTTAACTAGAACAAGTCTCTGAGACAGAACCACATTACAGGAAAGGTTTTTTGTTTGTTTGTTTCTATTTCCTTTTTCTTAGAGAGATTTTGCTATAGGGCACATGTGCTCATCAGAGAGAGACAGAGAAACAGAAAAAATGAGAAATCACCCCTAAGAGAGTATGGCCATGCTGCAATCCCTTCTCCTCCATTCTCCTCCATTCTCTGGCATTTGGGCATACACATATACACACACACACACACACACACACACACACACACACACACATCTGGTATGAGTTTTAAGCCAACAGATCTGGAACTTGAACAGCGGTCAACTATGCGGGACTCCAAAGATGTAGCCATTACATCATCTGCTGGTCTCACAGAAAAGTTTCTAAAGTTGCATTGGATTGTGATAGATGGAAAGGGACAAATTCATTATAAAGAAAAATTGTATGATTTACTAATGTAGTCCTGTGGAGCTCTTAAATAATTAAATGGAATTTTTCTTTGATCTGCTGCAGCTGGAGGGGTGTTTTCTTTCTTTTTATTTATGTATTTATTTATTTATTTA
>NW_006160049.1:605034-605734 GCF_000334495.1 Tupaia belangeri chinensis
CCTCTTGTGTTTGTACATCCTTTAGCCCGTCAGTTTCAGGTATAGAGTGCAGACATTCCATATATATTAAGTGGGGACATACATTATCTCTCCTTCATAGCCTGGCTTGCTTCACTCATCAGTAAATCTTCCATATTCTTCCACTTTCTGTCAAAAGCCAGGGTTTTGTTGTTCTTAATGGCTGAATAGTATTCCATAGAGTATATATGCCACAGTTTTTCAACCCATTCAGTCATATGGGGGCATTTGGGTTGGTTCCATGTCTTAGCAATCGTGAAAAGTGCCGCAATAAACATTGATGTGCAAGCACTTTTTCAATGAGAAATTCTTCTGTCCTTTGGGTAGATGCTAAGAAATGAGATTGCTGGATCATATGGCAGTTCTATTTGTAGATTTTTGAGGAATCTCCAAATTGTTCTCCACAGTGGTTGGACTAATTTACATTCCCACCAGCAGTGTAAGAGAGCTCCCCTTTCTCCACACCTCTGCCAACACTTATCATTTTTTGTTTTTTAATCTAGCCATTCTGACTGGGGTTAGGTGGTATCTCATTGTTGTTTTGATCTGCATTTCCCTTATGATGAGGGGTGTTGAGCATTTTTTCATATGCCTTCTGGCTATTCGTATGTCATCTTTAGTGAGTGTTCTTTTCAACTCCTTCTCCCATCTTTTAATAGGGTTCATCATCTTTTTTCCAAAC
>NW_006160049.1:606919-617168 GCF_000334495.1 Tupaia belangeri chinensis
GGAATAAAGCCTACCTGATCATGATGTATAATCTTTTTTATACGTTGTTGGATACGGTTTTCTAGTGTCTTGTTGAGAATCTTTGAGTCTATATTCTTCAGAGATATTGGTCTATAGTTTTCCTTCCTTGTCCTGTCCTTATCTGTTTTGAGGATAAGGGTGATACAGGCATCATAGCATTAATTAGGGAGAGATTTACCCTTTTGTATCTTTAGAAATAACTTGAGTAGAATGGTGGTTAACTCTTCTTTGAAAGTTTTATAGAACTCAGAGCTAAAGCCATCAGGGCCAAGGGCTTTTCTTTGTTGGAAGATTATTTATTACTGATTCAATCTCCTGGCTTGATATGGGCCTATTTAGACTTTCTATATCCTCCTGGCTCAAACTTGGTAGATTATACGTGTCGAGGAATTTGTCCATCTCATCCAGATTGTCTTGTTTCTTGGCATATACTTGTTCATGGTATCCTTTAATGATGTTCTGTATTTCTGCTTTGTCTATTGTTATATATGTCCTGCTTCCTTGCAGATTTGATTCACCTGGTTCCTCTAATGAGCACTAATTGCTATAAACTTCCCTCTTAAGACTGCTTTTGCAGTGTCCCAAAGATTATGAAAACTCATGTCTTCATTGTCATTAGCTTCCATGAATCTTTTAATTTCAGACTTTATTTCACCAGTAGCTGTGGAGTCATTCAGTAATAAGTTATTTAGTTTCCATGTTTATGAGTATTTTTGAAGATTTCTCTTGAAATTAAACTCAAGTTTAATTCCATCATGGTCAGAGAAGATGCTGGGAATAGTTTCTATGCCTTTGAATCTGTAGAGGCTTGCTTTGTGCCCTATGATGTGGTCAATCTTCGAAAAAGGTCCCATGTGGGAGTGAGAAAAATGTGTATCTCGTGATTTTTGATGGAAAGTTCTATAGATGTCTGTTAAGTCCATTTCATTTATGGTATCATTCAGATCTTTTATCTCTTTATCTATTTTTTTGTCTAGATGGTCTGTCCCAAGGGGATAATGCAGTGTCGAGGTCTCCAATAATTAGTGTATTGCAGTCTATCTCTCCTTTTAGATCTAACAGTCTTTCCTTCACATATTTGAGTGCACCTGTATTGGGTGCATAGATATCTATAAGAGTTATATCTTCTTGATCTAATGATCCTTTTACTACAATATAGTGCCCTTCTTTGTCTCTTTGCTAACAGTTTTCATTTTAAAGGCTATATTGTTAGAAATTAGTATCGCAACTCCAGCTTTTTTTTTGGTTCCCTATTGCATGGAAAACCTTTTTCCAACCCTTCACTTTCAGTCTATGTATGTCTTTATCGATGAGGTGGGTTTCCTGTAGGCAACAGATAGAGGGTCTCTGTTTTTTATCCGTTCAGCCAGTCTGTGTCTCTTGATTGGAGAATTTAATCCGTTCACATTCAATGTTATTATTGATGTAACTGGATCTGTCCTGACGTTTAAGTTGGCCATTGTCACAGCAGCCTTTTATTCCTTTGTTTCTGTTTGTTAGCTCTTTAGTTTTCCTGGAACAGTACTTTCTTCAGGGTTTCTTGAAGAGCTGGTCTGGTGCTGGCAAATTCTTTCAGGTCTCCTTTGTCTGAGAAGATTTTAATCTTTTTTTTTCCCATATGAAGGATAATCTTGTGGGATACAATAATCTTGGTTGTAATTGTTTCTCTCTTAGCACTTTCAATACATCTTCCCATTCTTTCCTTGCTTGCATTGTTTCCATTGAGAGGTCCAGAGTTAGCCTAATGGATGACCTTTGTATATCACTTCTCATTTCTCTCTTGCCAGTTTTAGTATCATGTCTTTATCTGTGGTCTTGAATAGTCTGGCTACGATGTGCCTTAGGGAAGATCTTCTGGGGCTGATTCTAACTGGAGTCCTTTGTATTTCTTGGGTCTTGATGCTTGAGTGCCTCTCCAGACTCGGGAAATTTTCTTCCAGGATTTCATGGAATAGATTTTCCATGCTGTTATTAGTTTCTTCACTTTCTGGGATGCCAATTATTCTGATATTTGGCATCTTATGGAATTTAGTATTTCTCGTATATTATCCTCGTGTTTTTGTTGTTGTTGTTATTTTCTCTATCTTTTTGGTGGTTCTTTCTAGGTCAGAGGTTTTATCTTCTACATCAGAGATTTGATCTTCAGCATGGTCTAATCAACTTTTAATACTTTCAAGGGAGTTTTTTATTTCCTCTGTTCCAGACTTTACCTCTAATAGCTCCATCTGGTTCTTTCTCCGAGTGTCTATTTCTTCTTTCATATCTTGGAATGACTTCCTCCTCTCCTGTTCAACTCAAAGAATTTGTTCACCAGAAATGTTCAAAATGCTTTGTCTGACATTTTGGTAACATCGTCCATTAGCACAAAAGATAGAAGGGAGTTACTCTGTACTTTTGATGGAAATGTATTTCCTTGTTTATTCATACCTGAGGCTCTTCTTCTACTTCTAGTCATTGGAGGATGTATTCACTTTGAATACCTCTTGCGGGAACGTTTCTCCAACAAGGAGTAAGTGACTTTCCCTTTTGCTGCAAATTAATGTTTGACGAAGTCTCTCTTCTGTTGTTTTTACCAATGTGGTATCAAGAGGGGTACTCTACTGAGGTGTCTGAGAAGCAGTATCTCCTTTTACTCAGGAGGGTCAGTACAAGGAAAGATCCCAGAGAAAGTTATATTACTAGGGGATTTCAGATATCTGATTATAGACCAGTCTAGTCCTTCTGACAGGGTGGAAGATGAAGAGGAGAGGGTATTAGGTGAAACAACACAAGAAAAAAGAAAAACAGAGAAATAAAGAAAAAGTTGCGCGCTGCGCGTTAGCGCGACCCGTGATTTCGCGGAAGGTCTGCCTCTGTGTCTGTGGCCTGTTGATGGGGACAGGACAGACTGTGGGAGGAGGAAGACCGGGAAATTAACAAGAGAATGAAGCTGAAAGATGCAAAGCAGAAATTAATGACTACCCACCTGGAGGGTGGGCTCTTGGGCTGGGGGTCTGCAGGTGAGGTGAGGGAGCAGGGATGTCCCTGCCTCAGGAACCCACACTGGCCAGAGGCAACCAAATATATAATATATATCTTTGAAAACATAAGGAAGTAAGAACTTGAGGAACCAGATCCAGAAGAGATGGAAAAATCAGCCTTTTTCTTTGAGAAATTTGCTCAAATAATTTGTGCCAATGAGTGTGAAATGTTAAGTATAGTGCTTTCTTATATTCTCATTCTCTCTCTTTCTCCCCAGAGAGCACACATGCTTATAGCAAAACTAAAAAAATAAATAAATAAAAAATAAATTTTAACATTTCAGTGCTGTCATAAGGATGAATTGGCAATTTTTCAAAAACACTAACCAATGATATAGCATAAGCCATTTGATTGTTCTTGTCTAAATTATCAGTTTCATGAGTAAAAAATATATTCTGAAGTACAGCCAAAGTTACATATGCTGCTTAATTTTGAATATAGTAGGAATATTATGTGCATACTCATTATTTAATCAACTTAATATTTATTAACAAGGGATTTGTGGTACAATTAATTCATTCAATTAATAAACAAATCCAATTGTTGTGTTATCTATTTATGAAGAATTCTTTACTTTTCAATTAATCAATTAGAAATTGTAATTGACTCAATTGTATATTTAAGGTAAATTTTTCTATAAGATATTCATTATTACATTTAGTAAATAACTTAAATAAATACTGTAGACCATCCTTTTTGAATACCTTATCTAGAAAATACTACATGAAAGTGTGTGTTACTTTCTCTTTCGATTCTTAAGATATAGAAAAATCCCACACTACCTAACTTTTTTTTTCTATTCTTTAAGCATTGTAATAGTATATTGACTTTATATTTACTCATCTAATATCTTACTATTCTCTATAATCCAATGGATTACAAAATATAATTATTAAAATAAATTTTCACTATAATGTACTTGAGTAGATTTTAAAACAGCATTAAAATGGATTTTGAGTAAAATTCAAAGTATAATTAGTGCAAATTCATAAAATAAAATTTATTTTTATTGTTTCCAAAATAGCTGATTTTCTTATAAAATTTTTAAAAATTGCCTAGGAAATTATAGCGAAATGCATACTATAATTATAAATATCAGAATTGCAAATCAAAAATATTGAATATATACAGGAATTTTATTCACTTAGTAAAATACTAATTACTTTGCTTTAAATATTAATTATTTTAAAAATAACACTTATAAGTCTTCTTCAATATCCATTAATGTTGCCAATGTAATGTTTGTATAACTTACATATTTACATAAGTACATGTGATATAACTATTGAATATTATAATTTATATGTCAGTCAACATGTACAATAATTAACAATACTGGGAAAATACATTAGCCTCTCTAGAAACACAGATTTCAATTCAACGAAAAATAAGAAAATGGTTGTTTGATACAACTGGGAAATCATTATTCTACATTATACAAGAATCTAAGTGGAAATATTTGACAATATAATCATCCTAATTAATTTTTATTTTCTCATATGTATCACTGCAGATCTCTACATTAAAGGAATGTTTATCATGGAACTGGCAGGAGACATGGTTGCTAAGGGCGCTGGACTCCCACATAGTTGACCACATTTTGACTCCCGGACCTGACAGTTTGCTTTCTCAGTTTTCATCTCTCTCTCTCACACACACTATTCCTTTCTGGTCAAATTAAAATAAATAAATTAAATTAAATTAAATAACCCTTAAAAAAAATTATCGCTACATCATTATAATGCAGCCCAGAAACATTTTCAGCTATCAAATCAAATATTTTTCTAGAAGTGATAGGGAGAAGATTGCTATCTGGCATGTAATGTTTGTATAACTTACATATTTACATAAGTACATGTGATATAACTATTGAATATTATAATTTATATGTCAGTCAACATGTACAATAATTAACAATACTGGGAAAATACATTAGCCTCTCTAGAAACACAGATTTCAATTCAACGAAAAATAAGAAAATGGTTGTTTGATACAACTGGGAAATCATTATTCTACATTATACAAGAATCTAAGTGGAAATATTTGACAATATAATCATCCTAATTAATTTTTATTTTCTCATATGTATCACTGCAGATCTCTACATTAAAGGAATGTTTATCATGGAACTGGCAGGAGACATGGTTGCTAAGGGCGCTGGACTCCCACATAGTTGACCACATTTTGACTCCCGGACCTGACAGTTTGCTTTCTCAGTTTTCATCTCTCTCTCTCACACACACTATTCCTTTCTGGTCAAATTAAAATAAATAAATTAAATTAAATTAAATAACCCTTAAAAAAATGTTATCGATTCATCATTATAATGCAGCCCAGAAACATTTTCAGCTATCAAATCAAATATTTTTCTAGAAGTGATAGGGAGAAGATTGCTATCTGGCCTGATCAGTGTTAATCCCCGAGTGTGCATAATTTGAACTTTTAATCTTTAGTTGCCTTTTCATCTGGACAATAGGTTTCTTTTCTCCCAGGTGAACTTGTAGAGGGCACTGAACTTGTGTTTCTGCAGTTGTTTATTCTAAAGGAAAGAGTCTGTGAGGTAAAGGGAAAACAGTCCTTTAGATCCCATATGCATCCAGCTTCTAGCAAGAGCACTGATCAGATCATTGAAAATTCAGAATATTCTGTCCAGATGTCCTAGCCATACCCAATGTATTTCATGGAAATTTGCCCTTGATTCTTGCATTCAAAGTTGGAGCAATTCATCAGAGTTTGCACCCCAAGATCTGAGACAGTGTTTCTCAACTGAGGCACCATGACACTTTGGGTCAACTAATGCTTTGTGAGGATGAATGTTCCTCTGCATTGTAAGATGCTTAGAAGAATGCACGACTTCTACTTACTAGAAGCTGGGAACCCTCAATCCCCCAATTATAATAACCAAAAAGAATTCAGACGTTGATAAATATTTCCTGAGGTGGCCAAAGGATCCCCAGTTGAGAACAAATGGTGTGAGAAATCCACAAAGGGTGGTTTATTGTTGGGAAAGTGACAGGGTTTAAATGTGTGTTTTGTATTATTTTTATTTGTACACTTAAGATTTAGGGTGTTGCCAAGGGTGAAAAAAGTAGGTAACCCTCAGACGCAAAGCCAAGCGACCAGTTCCTGCCTTTGTGTCCCCAGGTTCCAAAGTGGAATTCAAGTGCTTACAAGTCCTAATTTCAAATGTGTCTTCTGGAACATTTTGAAGATACAGTTTTTATAGTAGAAAAAGAAAATATATTGTGTTTAATGGTGCGCTAACCTTATTTATTCATTTAAATATTTAGACACACAATGCAAGGACCTCTATTATACTCCCATCCTGGTCCTGCATGTATTAAAGGACAGCATGTTGGTCACTGAACTACAATACTGAACTCTGGATGTGCAGATCAAAGGGGTGCATGTAAATTTGTAGAAATTATTACTATGTATATTTTATATACGGCACCCACTAAAATGTGAAGATTTGTGTAGGGATCCCGCTGGTCTGTGTCTAACAGCAGTACTAACTGAAAACACTACTTACTCTAAGTGTAGACACTTCATTTCTAGCTATGTACTTAATAAAAATTGCACAGTTACACACACAAGAACTTTACCAGAATGCATGAGAATGTTTTTCATAAAATCTGGAAATAATCCAAATATCAATTGAAAGTAGAAAGGAGTAATAATTTGTGAAAAAGTTACATAATGGAATAATGTATGGCAATGAAGAAAAACAAATTATTACTATGTGGAACAGCATGAATAAATCTTCCAAACATCCAAATATAATGTTGCTTCATTGATGCCAAATACATACAAAAATAAACTATATTGTCTTATTAGTATGGGGTTTGAATACCTTCAATTAAAATCATGGTGGTGGAAGTCAGAGTATTTAGTACCTCTGGGAAAGAAAAGGTAGTACAAGGGATTTATGGAATGTTGACTATGTGTGGGAGAAGCTAGGCATGTGTTCTTTGTGATAATGCATTAAATTGTAATCTTATTATTTCGGCATAATATTAATATGTTCTCCAGTAAGTTTACCTACTTGGAAAAGTTCCTTTTAAAAACTTCATAAAATATTTTGGTATTCATATTTATGTTACTTAAAAGAATGTGGAAGATAGAATAATGACGTTCCTTCACCCCATTGAAGAGTTCTACACTAACTTATGAATATGCTATGTTTCATAGGAAAAGGCATTTTGCAGATGTGATTATGGTTAAGGAGATTAAAGTGGGAAAATTATCCTGAATTATGCAGAGGCTCAGTGTAGTTGTATGAATCCCTAAAGATGGACAACCTATTTTACTAGAGTCACAAAAAAATAGCAAACCATGGGAAATATTTGAAAACCTATGGATGAGTCTAAATTATCAACAGTATGTGCACGGACCAATAAGAGGCCTTTCATAGCTGAAAAAGACAAAGAAAAGGATTCATCACTTACATTGGCACAAAATAATGCAGCCTTGTTGCCAAATTGATTTTAGCCCAAAGAGACCCATTTTAGACTATTTGCATATAGTACTGCAAGACAGTAAATTTGTGTTTTAAGTCATTAAGTTGGTTTTAGATTCTCACTGCAGTACTACCAAATAAATACATGACCTGTATTACCTACTATTTAATTTCAGAGGGCTGAATTAACCATCCTTAATCACTTTTGTGAGTTTATAGATTTTTGAGGAAAACACAAATTTCAAGAAGTGTTATATGTTTAGGAATATTGAAATATTCAGCCTCCTAAATTAATAATCAATACAATAGAAAATTATATCTGTTCTGAAGTTTTTATGAATAAGAACAAGAGAAGTGAGCAGAAAAATGCACATTAAGCATGGTAAAAAACAATTACAAAGATAATTATAGACATGGATTATGAAAATGATGTATAAGAAACTCAGATTTTGAAAAAAAATAGGTATGTATTCTCTACGATGTATGATTTGATTTGATTCCTGGAAAATATCAAAGTATCAAGAAGCCTGGGGGTGGGAACCTTGTTAGTACTACTCTCTCTCTCTCTCTCTTTCTCTCTCGCTCAGGTAGAAAACACAGTCAATGGCATAGTTGGAGTCTGAGACGTGGCAGTTTGAAAAACATATATACCAGGAACATGTTCATGTGTGGCTCAAGTCCAGAAAGAAGAGGAAAGTGGAAGAAGAGATTATGGTGTGACAATTCACCATGAGGGTGCTTTCTCACCCCCTTTCCCTGTTAATAAAATGTAATTGTAAATAAAAATAATAGGAAATAATTAAAAATCTAGAAGGTAATAAACACTATTTCAATATGTGTAAAAAAAATTACAAATCTATAGAAAAATTTTGGAATTAAAAAAAAATTATAGATAGAATCAGCCAAAATACCCAAGGACAGATAACTGGATTGAAAAAATATTGCACATATATACTATGCAATTCTATTCAACTATACAAAACAATGAAATCCTTTCATTTGATGCAAAGTGGATGAATGCAGAAGCTTTAATGCTTAGTGATGTCCCTGTCAGATATATACTGAATGTCTGCACTCTGTGTCAGAAACTGAAAGGGTGGAAGGTATAATCTCAGGGAGGAAGAGCAGAGATTATATAGGAGGGGTTTGGTAGTGGGGAAGAGAGAGAGGGGCTCAGGATGTATATGGTAATATCTTTGATTTGGTTTACATACACTGAATGTATGCTGGGAACAAAAACATGTTGCACACTGTAAAGATGTACAATGATTAAAGGGAAAAAGTGGGCATGTAGAAATATCTCATCACTAGCAAACACACAATAAAACCTAATAGACCACATTTAATTAAAAAAAAAAAAACAGTGATTCAAGTAGAGCTTACTAGGGTCAGCAGATGGTGTAGGGGTTAAGGCTCTGGACTCCCATGTGGCTCACTGTGGCTTGAGTCTAGGACCTGGTGGGTTGCTTTCTCACTTTCCTTCTTTCTCTTTCTCTCTCATGAGCATATGTGCCCTATTTTAAAATAATACTAAATTAAATTAAATAATTCTTTTTAAAAGTTAGAATTTTCTATAATACCTATGAAGGGCAATTAGGGCAATTTTGCAACATATGTCAAATAAAAATATACAATCTAAAAATACCACTTCTAAAAATTATTCTACACACTTATTTAGTTAGTATGAGATAATATAATACAGGAATAAATATTTGCAGTATTATTTTGAATAGTAAAATATTAGAAACAACCTAAATATCCAACAGTAGAAGGATTAATTGTGAATTCACCAATAAAAATAATTAGAGCTCTTGAAAAATTCTTAAATTTTTTTTAGTTTATTGTTAAAAATTATCTCCCCCTCAAAAAAACACAAATTAGAATGTAGTATGTACCAACATAAAAATATGGGCAAAATAAAATGTAAATGCATATTTATACATAGACAATAACTTTGGAAGGATGCTTAACAAATCAACACCTCTATTATATCTCATGAAATTCAATTTTGTTCATTAAAATACTAAAAAATAAAATAGTTAATAACTAATCCAAAATATTTAAGCAAAGAATTTATTAACAAAAAGTGACCATAACTTTATGAAATTTCACCCAAGCTATTATTAAAGAAAGAGAACTACAAAGCAAACATGAAAGTAGAAATTGTATAAAACTAAAACCTTTCCATGTTATACTCCACTGAGTTGAGACTGATCAATAAAATGATTTTCAAGGTTTTAAGGAGAGAGAAAAGATTCTCCCTGGGAAGATATTTGCTCTACTTTTCTGTCACTTTTGATACATGGTTTAGGGAAACCACTGTCATCAATAGGGATGGTGTAGAAGGAAAAGCTGCCTGCCATCTTTCTGTTCTTTTCCCTCTATTGATAGATATCTGAGAGGTCTAATATCCTAGGTGTTGCTCTCTATCAGTTGATAATATTGGGCCACATCTTTAGAAATTTCCATTTAATTTAATTTATTTTTAAATTTTATTTCTTTTCCTCATTAAACTTTGTTTTAATGGGTCTCAAAATTCTGTGACAGATTTTTGATCAAGTTATTTCCATTAAAAAGTACTGATTTAGGGGCTGTCAGGTGGTATGGTGGTTAAAGGGACTGGACTTCCACATGGCCAACCATGGTTCGAGTCCCAGACCTCTCTCTCTCTCTCTCTCTCTCTGTTCCTCTCTGGTCAAATTAAAACAAATAAATAAAGTTAAATAAAATAATTCTTAAAAAAAAAAA